>NC_061511.1:279524304-279591710 GCF_022539505.1 Lolium rigidum | reverse complement strand
CGGTTTTGCGCTAAGTTTTTAAGTTAAGTTTTGCGCTAAGAACAAGGTTCTTAACCCGAAACTCGGGGATCGGCGATGCCGGCTTTGCGCTAAGTTTTTAAGCTAAGTTTTGCGCTAAGAACAAAGTTCTTAACCCGAAACTCGGGATCGGCAGTCGTCGGTTTTGCGCGTTTCTAAGTTAAGTTTTGCGCTAAGAACAAGGTTCTTAACCCGAAACTCTGGATCTGGCGAGTGCCGGTTTTGCGCTAAGTTTTTAAGCTAAGTTTTGCGCTAAGAACAAAGTTCTTAACCCGAAACTCGGGGACTGGCAGTGCCGGTTTTGCGCGTTTCTAAGTTAAGTTTTGCGCTAAGAACAAAGTTCTTAACCCGAAACTCGGGGACTGGCAGTGCCGGTTTTGCGCTAAGATTTTAAGCTAAGTTTTGCGCTAAGAACAAAGTTCTTACCCGAAACTCGGGGACTGGCAGTGCCGGTTTTGCGCGTTTCTAAGATAAGTTTTGCGCTAAGAACAAGGTTCTTAACCCGAAACTCGGGGACTGGCAGTGCCGGTTTTGCGCTAAGATTTTGAGTTAAGTTTTGCGCTAAAAGCTGCGCTCTCACCACAAAACTCGGGGACTGGGAAGATAGACAAGAGAGAAACCGGCATAAAACTAAGGAAAAGATAAAACAAAGCCGGAAATGAAGAAACCGGTAAAGATTGAGAAAAGTTAGAAAAACGTACCATCAAGTTGTTCGTGGCATCATACCACACGCTCTCGAGCTCTTTCACGGTGCTGCGGAGCCGCATGAAGTGCTCCTCGGACGACCGGTCCCCAACTGGATCAGGTGCCGGCAGCCTGTCCTTGCCCAAGCCGCGGGTCGCCGGAGTCATGTCCGCGGTGTTCCACTTCCGGGCGTAGGGCGGAGATGCCCCGAGTCCCGGCCTCGGCGTTGGAACTCGGTTATACGGCCAAGAAGACCGGTGGCCTTCGTGGCGGTATCCCCGGCGGCCTTGGAGGCATGCAGGCACCGGAGGCTGCGGCCGCCGAGGAAGGGCGCTCGGAGGCCGTCGCCTTCCCCTTGATAAGCTTGGAGGTCTTGGGCGGCGGCGCGGTAGGAGCGGCCCCGAGGAGGCTTGCGCGAGGAGCACCCGGTGGCGGCATGAGGATGGTTCGTGGAGACCGGGAGCGCTCGGGCGCATCACCCGGCTTGGAACCTTCCGGCGCGGAAGATTCCGGCGCGGAAGTTGTTGTCTTTTCAAGGACGGGAGGAGCCGGGAGGCTCCGCCCGCCCGGCAGCTTTTCTTCTCCGGCGCCGATGTTGCCGGCGCCGGTATCCCGGGTCTCCGGGGGAAGGAAGGATCCTCCTCCGTGCGGTGATCCGATGATGAAGGGGCCGCACGCCCGAATTTGTTGTGCCCCGAAAGGGAGGCAGAGTGTTGCGGCACCGGGTGGTGCCGGGCTTGAGCGAGGAGGAGGGGTTGAAGTCCTTGCGGAATCTTCGTAGCCCGATGGCCTTGGGCCAAGCTTGAGCGCAGGGCTGAGAAAAAGAAAGAAAGACAGTTGGAAAAAAGCAACCGGAAAAAGAACTTGGCAAAAAAGAGGCAAGCCGGAAAATGAAAAACTTACCCGGAAGAGGTTGGCATCGCCTTGCGCCCGTAGCGACGCATGCCCACCTGCTTCTCCCCACGGGCTCGGTCCGGAAGCGCTTGGAGGGACGGGCTCGGCCGCGCACCGGCATCAGATGCCGGCTGCTTGTTCTTTTGGCCCTGGGCCATGAGCTTGTCCACAAACTCGGAGCCGGCCTCGGCGCGCAGGGGCGGCACGCGCTCATGGATCTATGAATTAAATTTGGCTAAGAAGCAATTCGCAGGAAAGCGATAACGGAAGGTAAATGAAACCGGAAAAGAAAATACCTCAAGCGTGGTCAAGTCGTCAGCGGACCCGGTTGGCTTTGGCGGAGACCGGCCAAGGTGCTGTTGCCGGAGTCTTGCCCATCTTCGGATCCTTCCGGAAAATGTAGGGATCCGGGTCAAAGGAGTCAAGGGCGCGAGGTCGGCAAGGTCCACGCCGCTCCGCTTCAATGAGGGGGAAGCGGTCCTTGGCCCGAAACATGAAAAGAGTAAGATTAGCAAGAGCGGAAAATTACCGGCTAAAAACAACCCCGGTCGCATAATCCCTTACTTCTTGGGTCGGAGGGTTATCGGTGCCGAGGGGGAGGAGGCCCCATTCCCGATCAAATGGCATAGCAGTTTGGCAAATCCGCTTAGCCTTGCGAACAACGTCCTTTTGCTAAGCGGACGGCTCGTGATCTTGGTAGGATCGCCCGGGCCATACATCTCGCTCATCCTATGTGCGCGGCGCTTTAGAGGAAGCACCCGGCGTGAAATAAAAGTGCGGATGATGTCATCCGAGCAGATCTTGGTCTCCTTCTTCAAAGAGGTCAAGAAGCGTACCACCCGGCTGGTTTCAGCGTGATCAGACTTTGGGTTGTAGCTCCAGTTGGTCCTGCTGGGAGGCCCCGCTTCGAAAGGAGGAAGATCGATAAGATCGGCACGGCCGCTGTTCTTCACGTAGAAGAAGGTCCCTTGCCATAACCGGCATGACTCGAGGCCGGAGAACTTAAAAAAGGGGCTCCCTTGACGGGAGCCGATGATGCAAGACCCGCACTGAACGGGGGGCTTGGGTTTAGGAATATCCTTGCCCTGAACGGAATTGATCCGAAGAGCAAAGAAGCGGGCAAACGTCTCACGAGTGGGACGAATGCCGATATAGGCCTCCATGAAGGTGGCGTAGCAAGAGAGGTAGAAGATGGCGTTGCCGAGGAAGATGATGAGGTTGGAGTTTGTAGAAATCTAAAAACTCACGGAAAAAAGGGGAGGCAGGAAGGCCGAAGCCACGCTCAAAGTGAGCAAGAAAGACAACATATTCATCGGGCTCGGGGTCCGGTTCGATTTCGCCATCCGGAATCCGGCAAGAAACTCCTTCCGGAATCCGTCGAGACCGGTATAACCAATCGATCTCGAATTCGGTAACACTGGAGCCCATCCAGGCTCCGCGAGTGATTGGGGAGGGCTCAGCGCCGGATGATTGGCTGGAGCTACCGGATGCTTCGCCGTAACTACTCGCTTCTTGGCTACCGGAAGCTTGGCTAAAGCTACCGGATTCTAGAGGTCCACCGGATTCTTGATGGCTACCGGATCCCTGCTGGTTGCCGGAATCGGTCTCCATCGGACCTGGAGCGTTGGATCCACCGGGAGATTGATCACGGTGTCTAACAGAAAGGGAAGAAGAAGATGCGGAGGAAGATTCCTCGTCAGACATTAGATGGGAAGGCGAAAAAACAGAAATCCCACACTTGGACCCCGCGTGAAGATCTACGAGTAAGAAGAAAACCAAAGAAAAAGAGGAAATAAGAACACCGAAGACCCAAGATCTGAAAAGCAAGCAAATAGCGAGCAAAGCAAGGTTGGTACCAACCTGGAGCGGCGCAGTCGCAGAGGAAGGTGTTCGCCGGTGCTGGAGCAGACCTGCGGTCGCCTGCGAGCTCCGTCGACGGCGAGGCGGAAAGGCTCGCGAAGTAGCAAGAATGCAGCGGGCGCGGTGGAGCTGCTGCTAGAGCTTCCTGCACAGCGAAGTCCGGCGGAGGCACGGCGTGAGTTCGTCGGGCGCCGGAGTTGGAGCAAGCGACGACGGACGAAGAGCGGCGGAGGCACAGAGGCGAGAAGCACTGTGCGCGAAGGAAGAGGAATGCGAAGAAGAGGAAGAAGAAGGAGCAGTTGTGCTTATAAAGGAGAGAGAAGATGGGCTGAAAACCGCTGGGCCGCGGCGGTTCGCCTCGCGGGCCGCGGCGGTTCGCGCCACGGGCCGCCACGTGGCAAAGAGATACACGCGAGAAAAGAGGAGGCCACACGGAGGCGCACACGAGATCCAGAGCAGTTAGTGGGATCCGTAGTGATGCATTAAATGGGCGCGCGGGAGTCGAAGCGAAGTGACAACTGACACTGCGACAACAGTCACAGTGCGCATGTCACTGACAGGCGCGGGGCACAAAATATTCTCGACACCGCCGAGGAAGTATTTAATGACCATAGATGCCGGAGGATAAGACACCGGATAATACCTTAATGAGAAGAGATAGTGGTGATCTGGACAAAGATGCCGGATCCAAGCCTAAGGCCGGATAGATTAAACCGGTATCCTAAAAAGAAAGAACCTGGCATGGTCTGTTGGATAGGATCCGCCAGACTATACCAGCTTCGGGGACTAATGTTGGGGGGATGACCCCCGGTATGCCAAAGGCATGCCAAACCGGATGGTTTAGGCCGTCAAGATACCGGTTTAATGTTCGTAGCGGAACTTAAGGATAAGTGTTTAGCTAAGTAGAGCTAAGCCGGTATCCCCAAGAGGGTATACGGAACCAGGTAAGAAGATCTCGGACCTCCGGAAGGACGAGCAGGTCGGCGGGACTGGTCAAAGATTCTCTCCAGAGCTAGAAGACAAAGATGAGCTAAGCAAAGTAACTTTAGACGAAGGGCTGACGATAAAGAGAAGGATGACGGTCAAAGAAGCCGGAGGACGTCGGCGTCACGATTAAAGAGGACTCCGGTGTCATCTATGATTAAAGTAGCTTTGTAAAGTAGTTTGTCTAGTCAAAGATGCCATTAGGGTTTCTTCCGGTGTAAGCCACCCTCTCCCCTATATAAGGAGAGGGAGTGCGCCTCTTACGGGCGCGAGACCACGGAGAGATCGAGTGAACAGAACTTGTAACCATGCTGAGATCAATGAAGCTAGCGATCTAGTAAAGAGTTCTTCCTCTTGTCTCTCTTCTTGTTTACCGACCTTTGGTTGTGTTCTTGAGGAAAGCATCCGGAAGTTCTTCCCATCTAATCGCAAACCCTCCCCCGAATCCTCATACGTCCATTCGGCCCCAACTTAAGCCATCCTATGGCATCTGTTCGTTCACCACGACGACAGACATGATCACAACCACACCTATGCCGGCCATGGGAGACATCACCATGCCACCCTACCTCAACACCTCCCTCTGGTCCATCCAACCTTGTCAACTAGACTCACTAGGAAGTACTAAGCCTCGCTGGACAAGATCCCAACGCCAAACCATGCACGACAAGCCCCGGCCACGGCGTGATCACCACGTCCGGGCGCACCCGGAGCGTGCACCGGCACGTTATCGGACGCCGCCGGTACGCTACCTCGCCCGGACGCCCTCGTCCTTCTCTCCCTCTCCCACTTGGCACGCACGCTCATCACGCCACCGGCTACACGCCTGGACATGCTCGCCGGCACGCGGGAACGCCCTAGCCATCGCCATGATCAACATCTCCGCCACCACGGTACCGCAAGCACTCGATCGTCGCCAGCACGCCCTCGTCCTCCCCTCGCTGCCCCTTCACGCGCGTCGTCCTCGCCATGATCCCAGCTACCTAGCGCGCCCCCTAGTTTGCCCCTTCGTTCCCTGGAACGACCTCGTCGTCGTCGACCCTTCACAGCACCCGCCGGCCTCCTCACCCTCCTATAAATAGAGCTCCTCCGCCCCTTCTTCCTTCACACCATCTGCTCCCCTACCTCTCCTCGACCTCCTCCACCTCTTCTCCCCGCGGATTACGCCACAGAGCGCTCCAATTTCATCACCGATCCCCGCCACCGTAGCTCCGCACCGCCGTCGAATTAGCCCACCTCAAGCTCCGCCGCTGGTACCAGTCGTCGTCTCGTCATCGACAACGTCGCCTAGCCTCTGCGCCAGCCCCGCGGGAACCTCCGTCACGCCGCCGACCCCCTACCTCGCCGGCGCAGCAAGCCTTCCCTCCCCCGACGGAGACGACGCCTCCCCACCGCACGATCTACTTCTAATCGGACGACGCACGTTGCTAGGTACCGTTTCGGTCGAGTCGAGTCACTGACGTGTGGGACCCCCTGTCAGCAGGCCTGCGCCGTTACTAGGCCTGTTTCCTCCATTCAAACCGTTTCGGCCCATCTGTTTCCCGCCTAAGCCCATTTAGCCTTTGTCAAATTAATTCGTTTCTGCTGAAATTCAATACTGGACCTTTGCTATAATTTGAGTAGTTTCAAATCTACAAATCCAAATCTGGTGATTCAAAATGCTATAGAAAGCTTATGAAATTATCTAGCTAACCTCACCGGATTCAACCTCATATGTTGTGTAGATTTTGAATAGCAAAAATAACAAAACAGAGACTTTTCATTTTTCAAATAAATCTTAAAAATCAACCAATTTGAATTTTGAAGTGAATCCAATTGCAATAATTCACATTTAACAAACTCTAATTTATTATGTAAAAATATGATATATGTTCTGTATATGATCATGGGCTAGAATCAAAATATTGGCTATGTAGTCAATACTAGCCCATTTAAACTATTTCAAATTTTAGGAATTTAAATCTATGAGGTGTAGCACCTCATTTAAATCATTCTCACAAGTGATATGAAGTAATGTGTTGACCTTTAAATGCTTAGGCTCATACTTGCTCACTTGTAGAATTTAAATCAACATAGTATTTAAATTGCAAAGGTTATTTAAAACACATGAGATGATGAATCTCATTTAAATCACTTTTCTCAAATACTAAGTGTGAAGTGTTGACCTTGGTCAACATGGAAACATCCCTGGTTATTTGAGAATATTAAATCACCTCAATAGTAGTTTTTAAATTAGTGACAACTATGTGTCAAATCATAAGAGAGGTATTCCTCTAATTTAAATCTTGTTCTCAAGTAATTCAACATGAGGTAGTGACCATGGTCTATGTAATCTCATATTGAGTTATTTGGTGACATTAAATCACTACCATGTTAGTATTAAATTGCATGAGGTATGGAACCTCTTTTAAATCATTTTCTCAAATGATAAGTATGAAGAGGTTGACTTTGGTCAACCTAGGTCATATATTATTCATAAGAGAAATTAAATCTTAATAAGATAATGAGAGGAAATTATTTCTCTAAGTAATTAAAAGTAACACCTAAGTTAGTATGAGAGGAAATTATTTTTCTTAAATAAGAAAAAACACATCCACCAACTTAATAGTAATGTGTGATGCTAGTTTAAGTTGTGTGAATCATGTTTGTGCTTAGTTTAGTAAATAAGTTTGGTATGATGATTGTGTACCCCGTATTCGCATTTTAGATGCTAGTACCGGAGACTATCGGGAGGAGGAGGTTTTCTACCAAGAGGAAGGAGAAGAGAACTTTGACCACCACCTCAACCAAGGCAAGATAATACTCTTGCAAAGTGCAAAGCTCACCCTGAGCAAGGCATCCCCCATTTACTTTATGTTCATGATCCTACTTTCCCAGTTTTACTTTACAAGCTTTACTTACTTTTGTTTTACCAAAGTACTATTTGATTCATGATTCACTTGGTTAGTATTGGATTAGTACAAGAGTATCAAAGTTAGCCTAGAAGCAAAGCAAATTACTTAGCACCCCTCGTACCTAGATGCTAGTGCTAAACTTAGAAGTGACTACTCTAGTTGGGAACTTGTGAAATGAAATGACTTTGAAAACCTTGGAATGATGAGTCATTCTATTGAAAGATTTTTAAGGTGAATATGACTGGTGGATGACATGGTGAATTTTACCAAAACTGATGGTTGGGTTCGGATGCGATACCATTCCAATTTTACATGTACCCCCACAATACCTGAATTTGGGTAAGGCTTAGCTGGAAACTTATGTATTTTAGTATGGGTTCCCTCCGAACAAGCGTCATCGGGGTTATGCTGAGGCTGCCTCCATTGAAAGTGAATTGACGTGAAATGCGGTGAATGTCCTACCCAAGCCCTGTGCAGTTCCCGGGTTGACGGTTTGTTTTCACCGGGAGGCCAAGCTCATGGGGAGAGGTGCCTATACTAGGGTATGTAAATGAAAGGTTAGGATTGATAGTTCGTGTACTTGCGTACGATAAATCAGGGCCGCATTACCCACGACGAACTATTGCAATTGTTGTGGCACAAGTGTACAACCTCTGCAGAGTTTAACCTATTCGAATAGCCGCGTCCGTGGTCATGGACAGTTGGAAAGGCCATACTGTTCCGTCATCAGAACTTTCCTAAAAATATGAATGGTGACTTGTGATTTGAGTTGAAAGGTGACTTTGACTTTGAATCACAACTGAGTTGTGGGAATGACACTAATGTTCCCACTTGAGTTAGTTAAGCAAATGAAGAGTTTTGATTATTAAAGTGTTTATGAAATAAAACTGGCTTTATGCAAATGAAAGTAGAGCTTAGAACCCCCTTACTATAGTTGATAGTGTTTACCTTAGTATTAGTTTGCGAGTACTTTAAAGTACTCATGGCTGTGTCCCTGGCTATTCAAATGGCCAGACTATGAAGAAGAGTACCAGAACCCGAAGAAGGACAGCAGGACGTCTACGACAACTAGGATCACTCTCGACGTCAACAGTTGCCTGTGGAATAGATGGACTACTACTACGCTACTTTCGCTTCCGCTATGTGTTATGTAATGGATTAATAGAACTTCTATTATTGTAATGAGACTGGATCATGTGATCCTTTATTTGTAAGACGATTATGTGTTGTAATAAATGATGTGTTGTGATATCAATCTATTATGTCTCGCAAAAACAATATTCCTGGGATTGCGAGGAATGACATAATAGGCATCTGGACTTAAAAATCCGGGTGTTGACAAGTTGGTATCAGAGCCATTGTTTGACCTTAGGAGACCCTAGTTAGAATGGACGTCCGAAAAACTTAGTTTCAAAACAAAGAAGTAAATATTTCTGAAAACTTATTTCCCACTCTTACCCTTGAGATCTTTTTCAAGTGAGAAATTCATGCTCTACTTTTCCTTGAAATTTCTACATAAAAGTTTGCACACTCGATCACTTCTCTAACTTACTCATCCTTATTGCTCACAGATGGAGTACCAATGGGAGTTTTATCAGCTTGGTCCCGGAGGCGACCTAAGGTTCGAAAAGGATTTGAAGCAACTAGTGGAATATCTAGGACACCTGTATCCCGAGTTCTTCGGAATACCCCTCAACAACCACTTCGGAGAATCACCTCGGTGGGAAGTTTCTACTGATCTACGAAGAAAGCTTGGAGCCCCGGTATGGGAAACCATCTGGTTTTCTGTAACGGGAACCACTTGGAAGGAAGGACTAGTCAGAGCTATGCAAGAAGCAATTTTCCGTCTGTGCGGACAAAATGAGAACAAGATCAAGAACACTCGCTTCATCTACTACCCAAGACAGGATTCCATGGGAAGACCGATGACCACGGCACCACGTACGGAGATGAACCCCTATGTAGCACACCAGGACTTCAGGATGTACAAAACCCGTAGGGATTTGGACAACGCCCTCGCCTCTCGCCAAGCACATTACCCGTGAAGACGAAGAATTCCACCTCGAAGAGTAGTATCACCCCAGACACTTAAGTAGGTGTGAGTTGTATCGGGATCCCCTTGTATCGTAGAGCGAATGAATGGTTCTTCAAACCAACGGTGTGTTAGCTTTGTAATATGTGATGTTTGGTATGAATGAAAAAGTGTTGTTGGTTTTACCCCGCAACACTACTCAAATCTTCAAGTTATGAACTTTTTAAACTTTAACAAAACAAACCATAGAAATTTCCCTCTTATCTTATCATCTACCTCAATGTTCAGATGGCCCCACCAACCCGCAACGCCACCCAAGATGCCATGATGCAACTGCTGCAGACAATGATGGCAGACCGAGAAGTCGAAAGAGCTGAACGCCAAGCAAACCTTGTCGCACTGCAACAGATAGCTCAGAACAATCAAGGCCACGGAAACCACGATCACCCCGGATCGAAGCTGAAGAATTTTCAGAACACCAACCCTCCTATGTTCAACAAAACTGAAGAGCCACTTGACGCTGATGACTGGCTCCAGACAATGGAAAACAACCTCGAAGTTGCGGGAGTTGAAGCCGCAGAAAAAGTACTGTTTGCCACCCACTACTCGTCGGGACCTGCCGTAGCCCGGTGGACAAGTGCCCGTGCAATGAATGCGGGACAGATGATGACCTGGGAGGACTTCAAGCTGAAATTTAGCAAGTACCATGTGCCCCAAGGACTGATCAAGAAAATGAGAGACGAGTTCCGGGAACTCAAGCAAGGAAGGATGTCCGTGGTGGAATACCGCGACAGGTTTCTCACTCTGTCAAGGTACGCCCCGGATGAGACCGACACCAATGAGAAGAGAAAGGAAAGATTCCTGAACGGATCGCACGACGAGATGCAAGCTGTGTTAGTGAACATTCCGTTCGCCGACTTGGAAGCCCTAGTGGACTCAGCCATACGGATGGAAGGAAAGCTGCATCGAGGCCAATGAGAACCGCAAGCGCAGGATGATGAACCAGAGTGGACCCCACCATACCCAGAAGTACCGCAACAACTCCTCTGGAGGATTCCCCCTAAGACACAACAAGCCCCCTGCTCAGAGTTATCGCCCCAACTACACCAACAACAACGGAGAACCCCCGAAGCCCGGAGGTAACAACAACAACAACAACCACCCCAACAACAGCAACAACAATGGAAACAACAACAACACCCACACTGGCCCGAGGACCGGAAGCAATGCCATCCCCGTCACCCCGAAGGACAAGTCAACTGTAAACTGCTATGAATGTGGAGTTGTGGGCCACTACTCCAATGAGTGTCCCAAGAAGCTTGCCAAGATTGCCGCCAACACCGCTGCACCTGCCCAGCAACAGCGCCGCTTCGCCGGTAGAAGGAACCAGAACAACAACAACGGCCGCCTCTACCACATGAATGCCACTGAAGCTCAGGAAGCACCCCAGACCATGCCAAGTATGTCTTCCTGTTAATCAAAATACTCAATCTCTCTTAGGAACCTAACTTTTCTTAAAATCTCGGGACGAGATTTGTTTAAGGGGAAGGGTTTGTAACATCCCAAAAATTCAAAACAAAACAAATGAATTTCCCTAGTTCCAAATTTTGGAACCAACAAAAACTTTTATTAAATAGAGTGGGATACATAGTGATCTTGCTTAATTCTTGTGCTAGTGCCATGATTGCTTGTTATTAGTATTTGAAGTGATCTAAAACCCTAAACCTCACCCCTCTTTTCACCATCCTAGTTAAAATAAAATAAAAGGAAATTAAATAAGAAAAAGGCATATGTGCCTATGGCTATTTCTATAAATCTTTACCCTAAGCTTTTATACTTGCTTAGAGGTTTGGAAAACCTTCATACACCTTACCTAACACTTATCAAACCTAATCCAAGTTATTTCCAAAAGAAATAAAAAGAAACTAAAAATGCCATAGAGGCATATGAGAGTAAAATGCAAAAATGTGAATTTAAGAATATTGACCCTAATACATGTGGTGAATGGTTGGATCACCCCTATATACCATCTCAACACTCCACAACCTCATTTGGGTCAAGCCAAGTCAAATTAAAATTTAAATGCAACATATGCATAGAGGCATATGTGGCACATAGCCATTTCACCAAATTTTGCCCTATGACTTTAAACCTTGACCAAATGATGTGAAACCTTCTCCAAACCTAATATAACCCTAAATTAACCCTAACCCATGCCCAAGTAAAGCAAGGTGAACAATTTCCAAAAATAATGAAATTTGACACATCACCTCTTATGTGTTATGGCCAAATTTGCAAATCTTTGAACAAGACCATTTGAAATGGTTTCAATGGTTTGAAAACATTTCTAAACTAATAAGAATCACATTAGAGTCAAGAAAAGTCAAATCAAATGGAGAGAAATGAGAATGTGAGAAAATCCCATTTTTCACTCACACCCACTTAGCCCTTTTTGCAAAACCTCAACCAAGGCCACTTTGGCTTGTGCCATTGCTTGTAAAACTCTTATATATCAAAAACAAACACAATTGACCCAAAGAAACCAAAATCAAACCAAAAGAAAAATCAAATTTCAATAACATGTGATAATGGTCATTTGGGCCATTTATAATTTCTTCCCCACTTTGCACCCACCTATCTTTTGTTTCTACAACCAAACTTGGTCAACCATTGCCATGTCATCCAAGACCAAGTGATGGTGAACAACTTTCATGTTGACCATTAGTACTGATGTTGACCAGGTTGACCAGTAGAGAGGTGACAAGTGAAGACTTTGAAACTATGTGAAGATCAACCCCATTTTGAAATCTCACAAACCTTAACCAAATCCACCACCACCACCATTCTTTCTCTTTAATTATATGAATGAAGTGCACCAAAAAGAATTTCAAAATTTAAAAGAATTTTCATGCGGCCATTTATGCAAACACCTTGCAGGCATAGTTTCAGAATTGCAACACACCCTTTTAACCTCTGGTCCAAAGCCTAAACCACTTTAACCTGGGGATCATTAACCTACTGGTACCCTATCTGCACCAAAGCAAGCCAGGCATTGATGATTAAAGGGAGGACATGATCACAACCACACCTATGCCGGCCATGGGAGACATCACCATGCCACCCTACCTCAACACCTCCCTCTGGTCCATCCAACCTTGTCAACTAGACTCACTAGGAAGTACTAAGCCTGCTGGACAAGATCCCAACGCCAAACCATGCACGACAAGCCCTGGCCACGGCGTGATCACCACGTCACGGGCGCACCGGCAGCGTGCACCGGCACGTGCATCGGGACGCGCCAGTACGCTACCTCGCCTGGACGCCCTCGTCCTTCTCTCCCTCTCCCACTTGGCACGCACGCTCATCACGCCACCAGCTACACGCTGGACATGCTCGCTGGCACGCGGGAACGCCCTAGCCATCGCCATGATCAACATCTCTGCCGCCACGGTACTGCAAGCACTCGATCGTCGCCAGCACGCCCTCGTCCTCCCCTCGCTGCCCCTTGATGGCGTGTATTTCACACGTTCGTTGGACAACCCCAAGAGGAAGGTATGATGCGCATAGCAGCAAGTTTTCCCTCAGAAAGAAACCAAGGTTTATCGAACCAGGAGGAGCCAAGAAGCACGTTGAAGGTTGATGGCGGCGGGATGTAGTGCGGCGCAACACCGGAGATTCCGGCGCCAACGTGGAACCTGCACAACACAACCAAAGTACTTTGCCCCAACGAAACGGTGAGGTTGTCAATCTCACCGGCTTGCTGTAACAAAGGATTAACCGTATTGTGTGGAAGATGATTGTTTGCGAGAGAAAATAGTAAAAACAAGTATTGCAGCAGATTTGTATTTCAGTATTAAAGAATGGACCGGGGTCCACGAGTTCACTAGAGGTGTCTCTCCCATAAGATAAAAGCATGTTGGGTGAACAAATTACAGTCGGGCAATTGACAAATAGAGAGGGCATAACAATGCACATACATGACATGATAAGTATAGTGAGATTTAATTGGGCATTACGACAAAGTACATAGACCGCCATCCAACCGCATCTATGCCTAAAAAGTCCACCTTCGGGTTATCATCCGAACCCCTCCGAGTATTAAGTTGCTAAACAACGAGACAATTGCATTAAGTATGGTGCGTAATGTAATCAACAACTACATCCTCGGACATAGCGCCAATGTTTTATCCCTAGTGGCAACAGCACAACACAACCTTAGAACTTTACGTCACTTCGTCCAGGTGTCAATGCGAGGCATGAACCCACTATCGAGCATAAGTACTCCCTCTTGGAGTTAAAAGTAAAAACTTGGCCGGAGCCTCTACTAGAAACGGAGAGCATGCAAGATCATAAACAACACATGTATAATAACTTGATAATTAACATGACATAGTATTCTCTATCCATCGGATCCCGACAAACACAACATATAGAATTACGGATAGATGATCTTGATCATGTTAGGCAGCTCACAAGATCCAACAATGAAGCACAATGAGGAGAAGACAACCATCTAGCTACTGCTATGGACCCATAGTCCAGGGGTGAACTACTCACTCATCACTCCGGAGGCGACCATGGCGGTGTAGAGTCCTCCGGGAGATGAATCCCCTCTCCGGCAGGGTGCCGGAGGAGATCTCCAGAATCCCCCGAGATGGGATCGGCGGCGACGGCGTCTCAGTAAGGTTTTCCGTATCGTGGTTTTTCGCCTCAGGGGTTTCGCGACGGAGGCTTTAAGTAGGCGGAAGGGCAGGTCAAGGGGCGTCACGAGGGCCCACGCTATAGGTCGGCGCGGCCGGGGCTTGGGCCGCGCCGCCCTATAGCTTGGCCACCTCGTGGCCCCACTTCGTGTGTTCTTCGGTCTTCCGGAAGCTCCGTGGAAAAATAGGGCCCCGGGTTTTCGTTTCGTCCAATTCCGAGAATATTTCGTTACTAGGATTTCTGAAACCAAAAACAGCGAGAAAACAGGAACCGGCACTTCGGCATCTTGTTAATAGGTTAGTTCCAGAAAATGCACGAATATGACATAAAGTGTGCATAAAACATGTAGGTATCATCAATAATATGGCATAGAACATAAGAAATTATCGATACGTCGGAGACGTATCACCCCTTCACGCGCGTCGTCCTCGCCATGATCCCCGCTACCTAGCACGCCCCCTAGTTTGCCCCTTCGTTCCCTGGAACGACCTCGTCGTCGTCGACCCTTCACAGCACCCGCCGGCCTCCTCACCCTCCTATAAATAGAGCTCCTCCGCCCCTTCTTCCTTCACACCATCTCGCTCCCCTACCTCTCCTCGACCTCCTCCACTTCTTCTCCCCGCGGATTACGCCACAGAGCGCTCCAATTTCATCACCGATCCCCGCCACCGTAGCTCCGCACCGCCGTCGAATTAGCCCACCTCAAGCTCCGCCGCCGGTACCAGTCGCCGTCTCGTCATCGACAACGTCGCCTAGCCTCTGCGCCAGCCCCGCGGGAACCTCCGTCACGCCGCCGACCCCCTACCTCGCCGGCGCAGCAAGCCTTCCTCCCCCGACGGAGACGACGCCTCCCCACCGCACGATCTACTTCTAATCGAACGACGCACGTTGCTAGGTACCGTTTCGGTCGAGTCGAGTCACTGACGTGTGGGACCCCCTGTCAGCAGGCCTGCGCCGTTACTGGGCCTGTTTCCTCCATTCAAACCGTTTCGGCCCATCTGTTTCCCGCCTAAGCCCATTTAGCCTTTGTCAAATTAATTCGTTTCTGCTGAAATTCAATACTGGACCTTTGCTATAATTTGAGTAGTTTCAAATCTACAAATCCAAATCTGGTGATTCAAAATGCTATAGAAAGCTTATGAAATTATCTAGCTAACCTCACAGGATTCAACCTCATATGTTGTGTAGATTTTGAATAGCAAAAATAACAAAACATAGACTTTTCAGTTTCCAAATAAATCTTAAAAATCAACCAATTTGAATTTTGAAGTGAATCCAATTGCAATAATTCACATTTAACAAACTCTAATTTATTATGTAAAAATATGATATATGTTCTGTATATGATCATGGGCTAGAATCAAAATATTGGCTATGTAGTCAATACTAGCCCATTTAAACTATTTCAAATTTTAGGAATTTAAATCTATGAGGTGTAGCACCTCATTTAAATCATTCTCACAAGTGATATGAAGTAATGTGTTGACCTTTAAATGCGTAGGCTCATACTTGCTCACTTGTAGAATTTAAATCAACATAGTATTTAAATTGCAAAGGTTATTTAAAACACATGAGATGATGAATCTCATTTAAATCACTTTTCTCAAATACTAAGTGTGAAGTGTTGACCTTGGTCAACATGGAAACATCCCTGGTTATTTGAGAATATTAAATCACCTCAATAGTAGTTTTTAAATTAGTGACAACTATGTGTCAAATCATAAGAGAGGTATTCCTCTAATTTAAATCTTGTTCTCAAGTAATTCAACATGAGGTAGTGACCATGGTCTATGTAATCTCATATTGAGTTATTTGGTGACATTAAATCACTACCATGTTAGTATTAAATTGCATGAGGTATGGAACCTCTTTTAAATCATTTTCTCAAATGATAAGTATGAAGAGGTTGACTTTGGTCAACCTAGGTCATATATTATTCATAAGAGAAATTAAATCTTAATAAGATAATGAGAGGAAATTATTTCTCTAAGTAATTAAAAGTAACACCTAAGTTAGTATGAGAGGAAATTATTTTTCTTAAATAAGAAAAAAACACATCCACCAACTTAATAGTAATGTGTGATGCTAGTTTAAGTTGTGTGAATCATGTGTGTGCTTAGTTTAGTAAATAAGTTTGGTATGATGATTGTGTACCCCGTATTCGTATTTTAGACGCTAGTACCGGAGACTATCAGGAGGAGGAGGTTTTCTACCAAGAGGAAGGAGAAGAGAACTTTGACCACCACCTCAACCAAGGCAAGATAATACTCTTGCAAAGTGCAAAGCTCACCCTGAGCAAGGCATCCCCCATTTACTTTATGTTCATGATCCTACTTTCCCAGTTTTACTTTACAAGCTTTACTTACTTTTGTTTTACCAAAGTACTGTTTAATTCATGATTCACTTGGTTAGTATTGGATTAGTACAAGAGTATCAAAGTTAGCCTAGAAGCAAAGCAAATTACTTAGCACCCCTCATACCTAGATGCTAGTGCTAAACTTAGAAGTGACTACTCTAGTTGGGAACTTGTGAAATGAAATGACTTTGAAAACCTTGGAATGATGAGTCATTCTATTGAAAGATTTTGAAGGTGAATATGACTGGTGGATGACATGGTGAATTTTACCAAAACTGATGGTTGGGTTCGGATGCGATACCATTCCAATTTTACAAGTACCCCCACAATACCTGAATTTGGGTAAGGCTTAGCTGGAAACTTATGTATTATAGTATGGGTTCCCTCCGAACAAGCGTCATCGGGGTTATGCTGAGGCTGCCTCCATTGAAAGTGAATTGACGTGAAATGCGGTGAATGTCCTACCCAAGCCCTGTGCAGTTCCCGGGTTGACGGTTTGTTTTCACCGGGAGGCCAAGCTCATGGGGAGAGGTGCCTATACTAGGGTATGTAAATGAAAGGTTAGGATTGATAGTTCGTGTACTGCGTACGATAAATCAGGGCCAGTTACCCCTGACGAACTATTGCAATTGTTGTGGCACAAGTGTACAACCTCCGCGAGTTTAACCTATTCGAATAGCCGCGTCCGTGGTCATGGACGAGTTGGAAAGGCCATACTTGTTCCGTCATCGGAACTTTCCTAAAAATATGAATGGTGACTTGTGATTTGAGTTGAAAGGTGACTTTGACTTTGAATCACAAGCTGAGTTGTGGGAATGACACTAATGTTCCCACTTGAGTTAGTTAAGCAAATGAAGAGTTTTGATTATTAAAGTGTTTATGAAATAAAGCTGGCTTTATGCAAATGAAAGTAGAGCTTAGAACCCCCTTACTATAGTTGATAGTGTTTACCTTAGTATTAGTTTGCGAGTACTTTAAAGTACTCATGGCTGTGTCCCCTGGCTATTCAAATGGCCGGACTATGAAGAAGAGTACCAGTAACCCGGAAGAAGGACAGCGGGACGTCTACGACAACTAGGATCACTCCCGACGTCAACGAGTTGCTCGTGGAATAGATGGACTACTACTACGCTACTTTCGCTTCCGCTATGTGTTATGTAATGGATTAATAGAACTTCTATTATTGTAATGAGACTGGATCATGTGATCCTTTATTTGTAAGACGATTATGTGTTGTAATAAATGATGTGTTGTGATATCAATCTATTATGTCTCGCAAAAACAATATTCCTGGGATTGCGAGGAATGACATAATAGGCATCTGGACTTAAAAATCCGGGTGTTGACAGACGAACCGCCGGCCAAGCGCTTCTGCCCCTGGCCGGGGAACCTCAGCGACTTCGACAGCGACGACGACGACGTTGACGAGGAGGACGAGGACAACGAGGGTCCTGCCGGCGGCCGGCCGCAGCGGCCGACGACGAGCCCGCCGGGAGTAGCGCCGACAGCGGCGACGACGGCGACGACGAGGGCAGCGACGGCCCGTAGATAGGACCCTTAGCATAGGATCAGTAGTAGTAGATGGGGCAATATATCCCCTAGTATTTCCTTTTGAGAGCAATCAGCTCTTTATGTAAGACATCTTGTCTATCAATGAAGAATTTCCCCCAATTTGATTTTGCCGATTTCCTTTAAGCTAATTTAGCCGATTTCCCCTCATACTGACCCTGCCGATTGTCCACTTACCAATGCTCAATGAGCCGATGGCAACGCATCGGTCCTTCACAATCTATCCTTCAACTCTTCGACTAATGTCTTTGAGATCTGGTGGATAACATGGAAGACCCCTGCCTTCACGAGAGTCCTTAAATTCCTCCCACCAGCTCCGGTGATCTTCTTCTGCAAAAACTCACCATCTTTGAAGAAGGTTGCGCCGCAGGACCAGCCGATGACGCTCCAATCGGCTTCTAAAAACAGAGCATCTACCAGGTCAGCTGCCTCCCGAGCCTCGGTCAAGGCGAAAACAGCGATGAGGACACGCAATTCAGACAAATGGACCTGAGCTTGATCAAATCTGAGAAAGCTACCATGCAGAGCCAGCCAGAGCCGATCCCCTTTCCTCCGTTGAAAGCCGATATTGCAGATGATCACCAATCGGCTTAGAAACCAAAACTCCCCTGACAACACTGCTGCACTGGCAACCTTGCACACAGAGTTGGAGGTCCTCGTGTCTTGAACACGCAACTGGTAGAACCCATGGAATTTGTACTAGAGTCGATGGCTGTGCATCGGCTTTGTTCCTTAGCTCTAAAGTCGATGTCCGTGCATCGGCTGTACATCTTGAGAAAAATTTGTTTTTTACTGGCCGATTTTTCTATCGGCCCCCAATATTTCACTGCACATGTATCGCACATGTTCATCTGATTAGGTGCCCCCCGAGCCGATTCTGCCAGGTAACTGCGGATATCGGCTCTGTGGTTAGCCAAGGCACTATATGTGAACATCGGCTCTGTTAGGACCAGTGTTGACTTCTTCCAGCTCATCGGCCGACGTAAACCCATTGCCCATTAGATCGACGTTGAACCTAGGCAGAATGCATGGCGAAGATAATTTTGGCCGATTGCTGGAATCGGCCTCCATGTTGATTGAATTGCTCAATGAAGGTTTTGCAATGTTCCTCCATAGATCCTTGGGGCCGATCCCATGGATCGGCATCGCCACATTTGTCCATAGATGTTGCTCTTGTTACACGGTCAGGCCGGTGGATAAAACCAGCATAACCCCGTCCTTCGTCACGTCGATGCGCTCGCAGTCGTCCAAATTGATGCCTGAGAGTGGCTCTTGGCCTGATGTCTCCCAAACGTTCATGCCGGCCGTTGAAATCTCGGCTGAATCATCCGCGTGGACGACTTCTACTTCATCTCCATCCCACTCGTATTAGGCATTGGTGCATCGTGGATGGAATGCAACGATTGGCGTGGATCCAATCTCTCCCTAGCGAGACAGCATAGGTGCTCTTGCTGTCGACAATAAAGAACGTCGTAGGGATGGTTTTCCTTCCTACGGTCGGATCCACGTTCGAACACCTTGTGCGTCGGATGCTTGGCCGTTGAAATCGCTCGGCGTCACGTTGGTTTTGATCGGATCCGAGCTAGAGCGTCCCAACCGACGTAGCATGGAGTATGGCATAATGTTGACTGCCGCTCCGGTGTCCACCAGGCATCTTGTTGACGAGGCTGCCCATTGATGTAGCCTCGCAAGTACAGGGCCTTCAGATGTCTGTAGCTTCTTTCTCGTGGCTTCTCAAAGATAACCGGCCGTGGGCCGCAGTCAAGTTGTGCCACAGGTGCTTCGTCTAATCCTGGAGCACTAAACTCCGTCGGCAGGATGAACACCATGTTTGTGCCAGCCGATGTCTCATCATCGGCTTTCTTTTGTCCGGGCGCCACTCTTTCCTTTGTGGCCGACCTTCTTCGTCCAGGGTTCGCTGAATTTTAGCGGCCGGATCGAGCCGCGCCTTCCTCAACGTGTGCGGGTATAACCTTTCGGCTTCCTCCAAACCACGTAGTCGCTGAACCCTACGCTTTTGGGAACGGCTGAGCCCATCAGGGCACCACCTTGGCCGATGATACTTATCTTCTTCTTCATCATCGTCCTCTAGTTCCTTGAGATCTTCTACCCGAGAGGACTCAGCGTGCTTGTTCCGAGGCGGGAGAGGCCCTAGACGTTTGAACACGGACACGTTAGTCGCATCCTTCTTCTTTTGTCTACATTCGCGGGCAGTTGCCGATTGTAGGCAATCGGCTCATTCCTGAATCCCAACAGTGTCTGAAGAAGGGGCAGTCCCAGTGTCTATCCACGTCGTCTTGCTCTCTCTACTTTTCCTTGGCGTGGCGCTCATATCTCTCCTCGTCGCGATCATGCCGACGGTGTCTCCTGGCGTCCCTAGCCAGACGATCTCTTTCATCATCGTCGTTGTATCGTCGGCGTTGGTCATATTGACTCACGTACTTGTTGAGGAGGTGATCAGAGAGAGGTCGCTGATATCTCACATTCCTCACTTCTCCCTCTGTGATATAGCGCTTGCCATCGTGACGGAGCCGATCGTGTGGAACGGCTTCCTCTGTGTCCTTGCTATGAGAGCAGCTGCCCTCGTCTCCGTCCTTACCAGAGTGGTTCCCAGGTCCTACCATGTTGATGTCGAACGAGAATCCTGGCTGGCACCCTCCAGGGTAAGTGTACTCCACCATGTTAACGGCGGGAAGGGGTGTGTGTCGACCTTCATGGCGTACCGGCTGAAAATTAGACGCCCTTGTTCTATCGCCATTTGGACTCCGCCGACGCCACACCCTGCGGTCGTTGGTGGCATGGGTGAACGTGTTATGCCACTTGCGGTATGGCTTTCCGTTCAGCTCCCGAGCCGTGGGGATCTTGTGGCCTTCGGGTACCTTTAGTCTGCTTCTCCTTAAGTAAGAGATCGAAAATTTGCTCAGCCTTGGTGACATCGAAGTCAAACCCTCTTGGAGGACCTTGTGGCTTAACCCACTTACGGGACACGGGGCTTGCCCCCGAGTCCATTCAGCCATCGCTACCTCTTGATCTCCCGCAGAGCCTTCATCTTCATCCGCCTCAACCGGGACCACCGCACGCTTGAATTTATCCCGGTATACATCCGGGTGGCGCCGTTCATATGCCGACGCCTTCGCACCATGTGCGCCGGTGAAGGGTAGTCTCGCTTGGGAGGCCACGTCCTTGATCGGTGATGCGAGACCCACCACTGCCAACTCGACTGCTTCTTTTTCAGTCACACGAGCCGAATAGCATCGGTTCCTAACGGTCCTGAAGCGCTGGACGTATTCTGAAACTGTTTCTCCGCGCTTCTGTCGCACTTGCGCTAGATCAGCAATGCCAGCCTCGGAAGCCTCTGAGTGATACTGCATGTGGAATTGCTCTTCCAACTGCTTCCAAGTCCGGATTGAATCTGGTGGCAGCGATGTGTACCACCCGAAAGCCGATCCTGTGAGGGACTGTGCGAAGAACCTCACACGCAGCTCATTTGATGCTGAGATCGTACCCAGCTGCGCCAAATATCGGCTGACATGCTCGATGGAGCGTGAACCATCTGATCCATTAAACTTGGAGAAATCAGGGAGCCGATATTTGGGTGGTAGCGGGATCAACTCGTACTCATTGGGGTACGGCTTGGAATAGCCGATTGTCCTCCTTTTCGGCACCATGCCGAACCGGTCTTTTAAGATGGTACTAATCCGATCCGCGGTGCCTGGTCGTAGGAATCGAACTCCGAAGATTCGCCGGAGTGGCATACTTAGCCAGCCATGCTTGCTTTTCCAGCTCCGAGCCAACTGCAGGAGCTGGGCTCGGAGGTTTGTCGGAGTGGCATACTTAGCTAGCCACGTCCGCTTCTCAAGGTCCGTTCCCGAAGTTCCTCCTCGCTCGTTCCGTAAATCCCCGTTGTTGCGATCGGTTTGTGAGTGTCCGATTATCTGCAGTCTGGCACGTATGTGCACGTGTATCCGTGAGGGATCTCCTTAGGCGCCTCATGCAAGAACTGGTAGTCACTAGGGTCACCACCGATCTTGTAGACGACGTATGCCGGTGAGTTCGGCACTTCTGGTGCTGCCAACGCGAACGGCAGCGGTGGACGGGACCGGAGTGGCATCTCTCCTTGGTGAGTCCCTAGAGCTGGTCCCGACGGAGAGTACCGATGCCTCATGATTTCCTGGATCACGCGAAGAGCGACACGCTCCAAAGTGTTCACCGAGGCTCTCGGAATGGCGGTGTAGCGAATGAGCTACCATGAAGTTAATCTCCTCGACGCGAGACCCGGTGCGTTCTTCTGACGGGGCGGACAGGTCCACTCCATCGAGCGCGCCTTCAGGTGAGAACCCTTTCCACCTGATGCCGTGTGAGCGGGTTCTGTGAAAAGAGCCGATGAGATCGGCTTCGAGGATCGCTTTGACCTCGTCATGCTTCTTCTTGAGTTCCTCGGTCAGATCCTCGTACGTGACTGGAGTGCCTTCCGCCATCTCAGATGTAGATGGCGATGCGGTTGATGTCGAAGATTGTCCCACCGGGCGTGCCAGAATGTGTTGCGGTCAGAAACCCACCGGCGAGCAGCGACGGGCAACACGGTAGAGCCGGGAGGCTCCCAGGACTGCGGCTGGCCCCGGTCCCTCCGAGCGACGGCCCGCAAAGACTCGGCACGCACGTCCGATGCTGGTGCAAGGGCGTGCCACCTGACCTATACCCGGTCGGGAAGGTGTTGGATGTGCCTCGCTTAGTTTCCCGCATGGCATACACGTAAACATTAAATACGAGCCTCGATCGGCTCTCAGGTTGTCTCGTGAATCGGCTCAAGGAGCCGATCCACCCATGATGCGTACGAGGTGTACGATCAGATGGTGGTCCTGCTTGATCAAGATAAAGCTAACGACCTACTACGATTTAGGGTTTTCACCGCATAATCGGAACATACTACTCGTGATTGAGCCTGGCGGCCACGCACGGTGATCGTAAACCGACCCTAGACAAGGCCTAAAAACCAACACGAAGTTGATCCTCGGAACATCCTGTCTAGGGCTAGCAAACTACACCCTACGCGCCACCGGATCCTTCAACCCGTTTGTAAGGCCTAACCATGCAGATATTAAACTAATCCTTAAAGAACAAGGAGCAATCATAACGGATCGGATCTACTAAATAATGATCAAGCGGGGTGCCGCCCTTACACCTAGGTGTAAGGACGGCTAGACGTCTAAGGGTTGCACGACGACAGCATATGATACGATGAACAATGCTAACCCTAACACATCTATGATAACTACGTTGCTCGCCATCAAAAAGGCTTCAGCACGAGCAACGCATGATCAACGAATAAACTTGTACTGCCTAGATCGCAAGATGCGATCTAGGCAGCATGATGCTTACCCGAAAGAAACCCTCGAGACAAGGGAGTTGGCGATGCGCCTAGATTGGTTTGTGGTGAACGTGATTGTTGTTTATTTCATAAACCCTAGATACATATTTATAGTCCGTAGACTTTCTAACGTGGGAATAATCCCAACCGGGCACGAGCTCAAACTCTATCTAACCGACACGTATCCTACTATGTTACAGATACACGGGCAAACTAGCCCAAACTTTGTATACAAGGCCGATTCATGTATTTCTTCCATGTATATTCTTCAAGCCCATCTTCAATCGCGGCCCACCTCTGATCCGATCAAATTCTGGTGATAACACTTTCTCAATTTGATTTAGCTCAGCAATTCGCTTTGCAGCATAACGAATACTGACACTCGCTAGTATGAACCCCGCCGGATTGTGCTGCAAGCCAGAGAGAAGTATTGGGGAGCAAGTCAAAGACTTCTTGATCACCGCGTCTCTTTTTTACCTATGGCTCGGTAACACACACGCAAAACCACCGGAGATGCGAGGGAAAAGTTAGAGCACAACACAACTGTCAGCGACCGACCGATGACTACTTTATCACTGTCTCCTGCTCGTCATGATCCTCCGGACGGCGCTCCGTGATGAGAACTTCTTTTTACACCGACCGGATTAACAAATCACTCCTGCTGTACAACTAGCAAAGTAAAGTAATTAAGCAGGTTCACACTCCTCAGTGAGTAGAAAGTCCACGGCGAAGCTCGGTGGGAGTAGCTTGCCGGCGAAGCCTGCCCGGCCCATCCCTCGCCACCTCTTCTCTGGCCCAGACCGCTAAACCCTAGCCAGATGACACCACGGTCCCACCCGTCCACCTCACTAGCATGTGGAGCCCACCCAACACCCCTCCGTCTCTATATAAACCCTCTCCCCCCAATGCTCCAAACCACACACCAAAAAGAATCTCACTGCACTCCAAACATCAGTCGAGCATCCAAGGAAGAAGCTCGAGCACCGTCCTCTCACTCACTCACCCACTAGCTTAGCTTCAATGGCCATGGAGAAGGCAGCAGCGGAGAACGCGGAGAAGGCGGCGCCGCTGAAGCTGCTGGGGTCGTGGGCGAGCTCGTACACGCACCGCGTGCAGCTTGCGCTGCGGCTCAAGGGCCTTGAGTTCGAGTACGCGGAGGAGGACCTGGGCAGCAAGAGCGAGGCGCTGCTGCGCCACAACCCGGTCTACAAGAAGGTCCCCGTGCTGGTCCTCCCCGACGGCCGCGCCCTCGCCGAGTCCGCCATCATCCTCCACTACCTCGACGACGCCTTCCCGGCCGCCCGCCAGCTCCTCCCCGACGACCCCTTCGACCGCGCCGTCGCAAGATTCTGGTGCCACTTCAGCGACGACAAGGTACGTGCGCAAGCACTCTGTGGTTCTTGGACGGCAACGGTGGAAAATGTCTGACGGGTTGACTTTTCTAATGGAATATGTAGCTTGGTCCGGCGGTGGGGGCGGTGTTCGCGTCGACGGGCGAGGAGCAGGAGGCGGCGGTGCGGCAGGTGCACGAGAACCTGGCGCTGCTGGAGGCGGAGCTGCGGGAGGGGGCGTTCAAGGGCCGCCGCTTCTTCGGCGGCGACGAGGTCGGGTTCCTCGACGTCGTCCTGGGCTGCGGCTCATACTGGCTGGCCGTGTTCGAGGAGGTGACCGGCGTGCAGCTGGTGGACGCCGACGCGTTCCCGCTCTTCCACGCCTGGCTGCGCGACTTCGAGGCGCAGGAGGAGGTCAGGGAGACCATCCCCTCCGTCGACCGCCTCCTCGACTACGCGCGTGGCCTCCGCCAGATGCTGCTCGCCATGGCCGCAGGCGCCGGCGCTCCGGCCGACGCCCCCACCGCAGCTCCGCCCTCCGCGGCGCCGCCGGCCCCCGCCACGGCTGACATCGCCGTCGACATATGACCGCCGGCCATGCCGTACGTATACGGCGCGTCGTGTCGTAGTAGCTTACGTACTAGCTGTAGTATAGTTCCGCATGTTGCGCCGCGCCGAGCATGTGGCGCGGCGCCCTGATTAGCGCTGCTGCTACCACTCTAGTTAGTGGCGCAGTCTGGCTAGGTGTCGTTTTTTCCTCTTCTCTGTTAATTTGTTATGCGTTGTGTTTGTAACCGGGAATCTTATGTGTTCGCTCGCTTGCTTGTTTAGACATGTTGCACGTGTGTCTGGCAGCTTCTTTTGGATTTTCAACACCCTCATGATCTATCGGGAAGATGACACAGTATTCTGCTACCAGCTACACTTGCAGATCTTTTTTTTACTGTGGGTAGTTCTGATTTTGCTACCAACGCTCTGCTATGGGTGGTAGGCCAAGTTGATTACCGTTACCTGAGTAAAACGGGACTGTTAGAACGAGGGTCAGAATGCAGCGTGATGACCATTTAATGCTGCAGAGCAAACTGATGAGGCATCAATGCGTGCTTCAGTAAAGCGTAGTAAGCTTCTCAGATCTCCTCTGTTCAGAATTGATCAGTGCGTGCGTTCGTCGTGAAGTCTGCTGCTCCAGCAGTCCGCTCATTAACTTGCTTCCCTTTTCTCACCAGATCAACAATACTAGCGAGCAACAAGATCACGAGTTAATCAAACGTAGCCAACCAAGTTCACTCGGTACAGCAGAATAGTGGAGTACTTTACACGTTTACTCATGGACTTATAAATTTGGAAATTCAATTCGGCTCCCGGATGCATACGCTTTCTCTACCAAAATTTTTTTTAAGTGTCAAAAATTTTAACAAAAAATTCTACATGCACATCTCCATGATTCATATTTAATCAAACTTGGTAAATTTATTTCATTTTTTATCTAAACTAGCACAGCGGCCCTCGCAATTGCTAGGGCATCATCTTTACTTTTCTTAGAGAGATGAGCATTGTCTTTACTATGTCTATGTTATCTTGCAAATAAAGTTATGATTTTCTGATATTTATACTATTTCATGGAAGATTATACATTTTACAACCCTATTCCCACTAAATTAATATACACGTGTTGAAACCATACTTAATCGCCTTTATTTGGTGAGAAATTGTTAGGGAATTTGTAAATAATGTAATTTACCAGTGTCTCCTTTTACACCATATTAAATTGTTATATAAAATTAAAAGTTTTGATTTTGACTTAGTGTTAAATAAATTATGTAGACGAATAGCAGCCTAATCTCTTCTTTGATGCTGGCACATTGAAATATTGGGTCAAACTTTTTGTGTGGATTCACATTTACTATGCAGTAATTCCCGGGGATATGGGTTCCCATGGCTTGCCTTCCTTTTCAACACCCAGTTTGGAGAATTCAGCTAATTTGGTAGTATGGCTCTCATCGATCAGTCGATCTTAGGGCCCTACTCTTTGAATTCACATTCTCAGGTAATATTTTTATAATTTGAGAGGTTAATTCAACTACTACATCTAACTTTTTTTATTAGTTGCATACATATGTTCATACTCGTATGTACATATATATGAATCAATTTATTTTGGAAGCCTTATATATTTTCTTGCCACAATGTCATTTCTTTCAAATATATGCTACAATATCCTAGGGTAATATCACTCTTATGTCATGACACGCACACACAGATAAGCTAAATGCATACATGGTCAGCTTTGGAGTTTCTTCTGACCGGTTAGCTTAGGGTTAGCTTCACGTACATATATCAATATCAATATTGGGCGCAAATTTCATCCACCTAAATCATCTAGCTTGCCTGCGTGCTCATATAGCATCCATACTCTTTTTTACATTCTATAGCGGTCGGAATTGTTCCATCCAGAAAATACTTCTTATGCATATATTTTTAATCTCCACCGTTAATATTGTAGTTAACGAAGAGTAGACAGGTCATATTATTTAGCCCATTTGGAAGAACATGGGGGTTTCATTTTCATCTGTATATTGCTTTTCTCATATATATGTGTCACCATATCCGTGGGTAGTATCACTCGTATGTCCTGATACGCACAAAAGTATTACTAAAAGTAGACACGGTTAGCTTTGGAGTTTTTCTTCTCACCGATTAGTTTGTAGTCAGCTTCGTGTATCTACATCTCCATTTGGCGCAAATTTCATCCACATAAATCATCTAGCTTGCCTAGGTGCACCTATAGGATCCATACTCTATTTCTCAATGTACTGCAGCAACCGGAATCGTTTGTTAGAGGTTGCATTTGTTCCGTTTCGAAGCATACTCTTTATTTATATATGTTAAATCTCTGGCCACCTTTAATATATGCATAATTAGCGAACAGAAAACAAATTTAGTTCCTGAAAATTTGAATTTCCACGAAAGTACAGTCTTATGTTTTTCTATTCCTACTAAAAAAAAGGAAAATCTATGTGCTCCTACGTAAAATTGAAATTTGCACGACCGTATGTATGAGTATATATTTTAGTCTTGAGAATCAAAGATGTCCTAACTAAGTGTCAATATATACGTGTGTAAGAGAGATCAAATTCTATGTGTACTCACATTGAACTCATCCGGCTGGCAGTGGTTTAATCTGATATGTTTTTCAGTTACTCATGCATGGCTACGTGAAGCCCTAGTCGGATACGGTTTAGAAAAATAAATGTAAGAGATAGAGCTGGCCTTTCTTATGTAAAGTATCCAGACTCTTTTTTGTACCTAACAGAAGGCAGGCAATCCTTCGTTTGTTTTCTAAACGCACGATTAATGTTGTGCAAGTCGTCCATATATTTTAAATCTCCACGGTTAGTATATATAGTTAACGAAGATTTAACGGGCTAGACTTTCTATATGGACACCATAGTCATACATTTTCACATGTGCGTGTTTTGTAACGTGATAGTACATTACGTAACTTTAACCGGACCTTAATCTCATCCGTTACTATTACAATCAACAGGACTAGTAATTTTTGCTTATGTGGGTTAACTTGTTGTCTCCGTTAAAACATCTTATTTGCCCGACCACTGCTGAGAAAATGAGTACGAGCTGTCTAGCTGTGGACAAGAAAGGGGTACTTGGAAGAGCATGAATACAGCTGGCTGTATTTTGGAATGCTGATGTATTTGATTGATAAACCATTGAGTCGTAAATGACCTATTTTGTTCAGGATGAAATATTGATTGACTTTCCATTATATCCTTCTTCCAGCGAAATAATAGAATAGATTTATAAGCATTGTTTCTTAAAACGAAGCTAGTAGTGGATTTATCCTGGAAAACGGTTTCCAGTTCAACTCCTCCGAAATGTCTGCCTGCACACGCCCTCCATTTCCAGCTGGCGAACCAAACATGGCAACCGGGACAAATAATTTCGCACCTCGCGCCTGAAGCAGCCTGCAGATTATCATACTCCAAAATAGACCGATCTGGGCGCTGCCGAGCTCGCAGAATTCAGAACTGAGAGTGTTGCCGCGGCTGGCCAGAAATAAGGGCAGGGACAGCGAAAGGGGATCCCAAGTTGGCAGTGCTGGTGTGGGTACCGATCATCTTCTGACTTTTGCTTAAAACCCGGCAGAGTGGGCGCGGAGGGAGTGATGAATGGAGCCGCGTCAGTCGGGCAGTGGAGGCGGATCCGCTCGATCGCGTCGTGCGCCGCCCCGGCGTGTCCGTGCGCGGCCGGCCAGGTCAGGTACGTACCAGCAGCAGTACAGGCGCGTCGCCCACGTGATCGGCGGACGGCGGCGTACGTGCCCGCCGGCTCCGTCCACAAGGGAGAGGCCGGCCATTACAGGTGCACAGTCCGCTGCAGGTTCATTATTCTTGCCGGAATCGGGGCAGCTTCGAAATCATGCCGCGCGCACGGCCGCATTTAGAGCAAGTCCGACAGCTCCTCAATATTTCTCCCTCTATATCTTCCTGTAGGGCTTCTCCTATAAAGATTCTTCCCCTAAATTTTGTTCATCTCCAATAGCTTCCCATACTATCTTCCCTACACCACATTCACCTATATTTTAAGAATATTTTGTACCTAACTTCACAAATAATAGAGCATCAATGACCTAAGTAGGCACTAAGTCTATTATTACTTGTATAGGAGAGGCTTTCACCACCCCAATGTATAGGGAAGAAGAAGAGGTGGGTTGGAATGCAGATTTATTAGGGACATCTGTAGGGAGCCTGTTGGAGGATGTTTTCTCCTCTTTCTCCCCTATATTTAGGATTGAGGAGGCTATAGGATGCCTCTTGGACTGGCTCTTACCCCGCGCTCTGCCGCCGCCCGCGTTCATGATGCATCCCTCCGTCCGACCGGCGTCCTCTTGCCTCGCCGCCACCAAGTGTTTGTTCGCCATAGCCTCTAGAACAAAGCTAACTATTTATTGACGTGCTGCTGCTATACGATCGCAGCAGGCTAGTGATCCTGCCGCTCGATCGAGTTTCGCACTTTCGCTGTAGCTCTCTCGGTCTCTCCCTCTGGCTGTTCAAAAATTAACCGCCGCGGCTGAATGATCATCAAGCTGAGGCTGTCAGTAAATCTCTGACTGAACATCAAGACTCGTACTGTAACTTTCTTAGTAGGAGTCATATACCAGGCCTAGTATCTTAAAAAGACAGCCACCCCAATGGATTGTCTCATAATGTTTCTATCTAGAGTACAATTAGTAACTTTGAATACAAGTATACAAGACATTGCGCTAGTAGCAATTTGTTTTTCTGCCTATGACTCCATACAAGAGTTGTATGTTAACTAATTTGGTGCGTGAGGACATTTTGCTAGTGTCACCTAACATGGCAGTCAAGGACAGGACAGGGGACCAAAAGTTTCTCCGACGGCGACGTCGGTTGTTCTTCACAACCCTTCCTATGTCGCTCTTGTTACCTCAAACGTCAGAGTCGAGCATTGCTAGTCAATAGTGTTTTCCATGTAAATTCTCCATAAAATAGCATTCTTCTCTTTTTTCAATTACACTCTAAAACAACAACAAAATGAAAAAGAGAGAGATGATGGTTTATGTATCATGCCATAATGCAGAAGTTTCTATTAGTATGCTTATACCAAAATAAAGACTAGAATGTCTATTAAGATATTTCTTATACCATCGGCTATGGATATCTCTCCCATTAATACATACACACTATGTAATTTGCGCAATTGTTAAAAATTAACTCACGAAGGAAATTTCGTTACGAATGCACTTTAAATTTAACACAATGCAAGTATACTTTTTTAGCGATGTAAGTTGTAGTTGTATAAAAACGAACACTGCAACTAAAATTTTGCAACTTTATTACTTGGTCACTTATGCCAAATGGGTGCTTTGAAATTATACCCCAGAAGATTAATTTGCTATAGATAGGTATAAGAGTTTAGTATAAACCATATTGGGAAATTTATTACAACACAATTATTTTTCTCATGTAAGATGAAGTTGTTTCTATTTTTTTATCTAATTATAAAAATGTAGCTTATTAGTTTGTTTAACATCTTTCCATCATTATCATGGGGTCAAAATTGTTTTACTAGACAATGCCATTTTTGTTGCTGGAATTCCTTTGGTATAAAAATGTGTGACATCTTCTTGTAGTCGCGGAAATGCCTCGCCAATAAGACGATCCACTCAACACACTGTCGAGTCATATTGGTCACAATAATACTCGCAACCGTGTGTCTAACTTAGATACTCACTTAGTTGCCATTGTAGCTTAAGTTAAAGTCGGAATCTTTCAAATTTAACCGATAATATAGAAAAATATCAATATCCATAATAAAAATAAATATGTGTAACTAATATAATATATACTTTATGAACATTCGAATAGTATATATATTACATTGTAGATGTCAATTTCCAAACAGTTGATCAAACTTTATAGACTTTGCAAAGTAATTGTGCACAGAAGGGGTATATCGGTTGATTTCTCTATCACACACGTGCAACGATGTAACGCAGAAGAGAACACCATAATTATTGCATATCCCTATCGCCGTTGTTGCACAGGCCACCTTCAGCATAGCTGCGGCCTACTCCACCTGCTGGCCATCGCGAAACGCTTGTTGGGGTAACGGGCTTCAAGTACCGTAATCCATTACCTGTGTCAAGCTGAAGGGGAACGGCAAGGGCAAGCGCATGGGCATTCTCAAGACACGCGAATTTTTTTGTACCCAAGTTCTCATGACTTTTCAACGGTAAAATGCCACCCGTCGCACGTGCAGAAACTCCTGGCCTTTGCCCAACCGGTCTTTGCCCTCTCGATGGGCTGCTCTATGACCCTGTTGGGTTGGTCGAAGGGCTCAGGTCCTTGTCGCTACCGCAGGTGGCCCTTCCAAGGTGCCCCTTCGTGCATGTCATGCACCGCCGGCCCTGAGCTTGTTTTGGGTTGCTTCTTTGGGGCTTTGATAGCAACGACGACGGCGATGAAGAGTTGGCTCCACAGTCACCGTTGGCCTGTAGCAAGAGCGTTGTTTCCGGCCCAGTCCGTGGCACCGCTGATGATGAGGAGGCGCTAGCGCAGCTGTGCGGCGGCTTCTCTGCTGTTGTTGACACTCTTGGTGACGAGGAAGTCTGGGTAAAGGTGGGTCGGGGCGGCCGCCTTGACCGCAAGACGCCGCCTTGATGCGCTTAAATCGGCAGTTTTGCATGCAGCAAGCGCAGCAGGCTGACAGCTTATTTTGAATCTTCAAGCGCCGATCACTAATTTATGTATCTCTCTGCCGGAAAGAACCACCGATAATTAGCCAAAGCGACTGGGATTTAATCCTTCAGCGCCGCATTGTGGCTGCTCTGCCGATGATACGGTATCGCCATGTACGAAGACCCCGGTAACGTGCATACAATCAAGCGAGGACCTGGCAGGTCTGCGAGATCAGCAGTGCCAGTGCGCACTGTCAAGTAGTGCCATCGCCATGGCCATGCTAGTAGTAAGGGCGCATCTCCAGCGGCGCGACGCGACGCAAATGATCGTTTTCGTCCGCCGTGATCGGAAATGCGTCTGGTACCCTCTCCAGCGGGGCGATGTAAAGTGACCGGACCGTCCGCGGAGACGTAAACCTGGCCTAAATATGCGCCTCGGATGCGTCTCCGCGGACACTGCGCGGACGCCGAAAGTGTCCGCTCGTATCCGGCGGACGTTTCGTCGGGCCCGCCTGGCAGCGACCCTGCGTCGATGAGTCTTCTCAAACGCGCCTGCGACTGGTGCCGCTGCGTCGCTTCGGCAGTCTGCGCCACGTTAATGGCAATGCCTCGGCTGCCGAGCGGCCGCAGCCCACCTCCGCCAACCACGTTAATGACGTCGCCACGCGTCCCGCGGCCACCGCATGCCTCCGGCCTATATAAGGGGCCGCGCCTTCTTCTTCCTCATCCACTCCTCCATAGAAACCCTAGCCGCCACAAAGCTCCGGCGTTCCGCCGCCTAGGTGTTCCTGCGACGCAGCCCGGCCCCGCGAGGAAGACCATGGCGGGTCCTGGTGGCCGGCGAGGCGGTCGAGGCCGCGGCCCTGGACGGCCCCGGGGACGGGGCGAGGGCCGCCGTGGTGGAGCAGCTACGGCCCCACGCTCGCCGTCGCCTGCGCCCTCTTCGTCTTCCTCCGACGTGGAGGGACGCTGCTTCGAGTTCCTCCTCCGCATCGACGACGACCCGCTCGGCATCAAGCGTCTCCCGGACAAGTTCGCCGAGTTCGTCGACGGCGTCGAGCCGGCGCATTTGCAGCTACGGGAGGCCAGCCGCAACTTCGCCGCTGGGCCGTGGAGGTCCTGTTCGACGGGCAGGGCAAGATGTACTTGCACACCGGGTGGGGCAAGTTCGCCCGTGACCTGGCGCTCGAGCCCGGCTGCCAGCTCACCTTCCTCTACGAGGGAGACGGTGAGATGGTCGTCAAGGTCTTCGACGACACGGCTCGCCGCAGCACTACCACACCGGCGAATCCGAGTCGGACTCCGATAGTTAGAACGTAGAGTGTTCTTTCTTTGCAGCGAATATGGCTGGGGGCCAGACGAAGCCAGTAGTGGAAGGTTTCTGTCTGTTCGCCATCGGTAGAACCAACAAGGGCACCGTCATCCTCCCGCTGGATTTTCCAGTTTGGGTGACTGGGTGTGCCCTCGAATGTTCTTTCTTGGCAGCGAACATACGGAAATCAACACAACTGGTTTCTATTTTTAAAATATTTATATTTGTGTTCACCATGGTGCAAACTATGTATTAGTTTGTGTAAACCATGTTCCAAACTATGTATTAGTTTGTGTAAAATAATCTTCCAATTTGTAATATTTGGAAGTATGTTGAAATGAAAAAGAGAAAAAAAAATGCGTCGTGCCGCTGGAGCCAACCCCAGACGCAAACGGACACGCGGACGAAAACGGTCATTTCAGCATCCGCTGCGCGACGCAAACGGACGCGCGCGGACACTAAAATGCGTCGCCGCTGGAGATGCTCTAAACTCGAGCTATCTACCGCTCTACCAACCTCCGTTCTATATACGGTACGGATACCACCGCCTTCAATCGGGACGATAGGTCCATGACTAACTGCAGTGCCTGCGATCAGCACCCAAACTTATCCGACTGCCCAAATTGATGCTCTAGCAGTGTAGGGGACTAGATGCACTACTATTGGCACTGAGCGAGCCAGTGACAGGCGATAAGCTGTACGCAAAGAAAGGAGAGACGGATTGCTCGGCTTTCCCCACAGCACACGCATGTATATACGGAAACCTATGCATTGCAGAAACATGGCAGCAGCAAATCGACAGACTGAGAGACGCATGGATGGATGGAGCGTCACGTCCGCGCCATGTGGCCGTCCAATCCATATGTTTTCTCATGGCCAAATACACATCATGGACATACGCTTCGTCGGGCCCTGGGGTACAGTTTCCCGCGTCGCATCGCATCACGTACGTCCATCGCGCGCAGTGGCGGAGTTAGAAGATTCCGTCATTGGGTGGATGGACCCGGCGCACGCGCGGCCGCCGAACGTTTTGCCGGCGGGACATGCCCGCGTGCGTGCCTATCGCGGCTACAGCGGTAGGCAAGGAGAGCGGGCGAACCGTACGCCCATACCGTCGTCCCGACCGTACCACGCTTGTCGCTTGACGATATTTCTAACAGGACGACACGTATCAAACATCTAAAAGTGGTTGCACGCGTTCGTTTCGGTCGTCACATGAAGATATTTTGACCGCGCGCCCAGTTGCATTTGGGTGTGCTTTCAGCGGAACGACCTATTTTTTTTTCAACTAGCATGGTGGTCCTCACAAATGCGAGGGAAACATCTGAATATGTTACATATTTTGTATGATGTATCGAAACTTATATAGTATGTAATCGTTACTATATACTAATATCTAAATAATCCTATAAGAAAATCATAATACTATCAAGCATTCAGTTTTAAGATATATGTCAATGTCGATGTATGGCACACATATTCTTCTTGTGTTAACAGTGTAGAATAAAAGTTGAAAACATAAGGATGGAACAATGTAGATATTTCACATATTTGTGAACCAACCTCTCATAGAAACAAAGATATGTTTTTTCTAGAATTTTTTGCTATTAGATTCTTTTCAAGGATATTGGTTTCGAACAACATAAAGTTGATGGCATTGAAATCCAAAAACCGTAATACAGCAGACTTGTGTAGTGATATATCCGTTTCCTCCTTAATCTTATTAAATAATTGTTGATAATGTTCACCGATACTGGTGTAGAACTTAGATTAATGATTTCACATGAACACTGATGGATCATTATAAATAACTGTGTTCTCCTCTTTCCACCTACCTGTTTAGTGGTGGTATTACTATCATATGTTTGTTGCACATATTCTCGTTTACGTTAATTCCATCAGCCGCATTACCATCACTGTGATGTAAATACGCCAGCTTACATTCATTAAATAATGCAAGAAATTCTATCTAATCCATACCATCCCTTGCTTCATATATTTAATTGTACCAAGTCTCTAAAACTTCACTGCAGTTTTTTGGCATCACTAAAACCACTCACTAAATACACCCCATGTCACCAATATGAATATGTGACTTTTAGTGTTCTTTGACATAGTATGATATTTTCGCAATATACACGCAATGATGCAATCAATACCTTAGTGCTCAAGTAAGACGGCATGATACCTATGAGGTAGTTGAATTTGACATGCTTTACTATATGTCTAGTTAAATAATATTTTCTCCATTTTATGTGAACACAGGATAATACATTGGTTTCTCGTATTGTAATGCGCACTCTATCATTGTATATTGCAAGTTTGTTGGGTCATACAAATTAATCGCGAGCTTCATATATAAGTCGGATTAAATGTAGATCTGTTTCTCAAATTTTAGAAAATCACCATCACCACCACATATATGGTTAATCTTAGTCACCGTCTGCACGCAACATATATGAACTAAGGGATGATCTCACACTGGGTTTATGCGATGCATACACAATATAATTCTCCTCTACGAATCGTGTAATATCTGGCCGGTCGAATCGGGATTTCAAGGAGCAGTTTGGATACAAGTACTTGAACGTATCAAATTAAAGGCAAGTTCTTTTGTTTGACATGAAGAGGGCCAACTTGGAATTCAGGGCTAAGGTTGTTTTTTTCCTTGGCCCAGATTTCCGAAATATCGCGTAAGCCGCTTATTCCGATTACCACCGAAAAAACATTTTACCGAACGAAATGTACCGGTATTTATTAAATTGGTCAAATTGAAATATTTTGGATCAATTTTGGTAAGATTTATAAATTCATTTGTCAAATCTTGGGCGCTATTATGAACAGTAGTTCTAAAAACCGAATACCGGTGCCTAGCGGAATTGTTTTTCAAGCGAGAACAAAACCCTTTGTTAGGTCGAGCTGTTAGTTTTTCGTCGTTTTTTTTCACGATTATATGATGATTAGATATAATTATCATTTGATTTTTTTCAAACAGAATCATGTCGTTATACTGCACCTAGTTTCTCATTAAACTATGTACGTTTTTATTGGACATGTTTTTTAAGAGATAAAGTTTATCAGCATATATAGTTAGCTCTGCTCGATTTGATCGATCAACTTCAACGTCAGCTTTCCTTGCGTTATTTTTTTTGCAAATCTTTCCTTGCATCATTCTAACAGAGCCATACAATTATATTGGTCTATTATTAAATTGCGTACGTTTTTTCTAAACATGCATAGACCAGCTGTCACGTGAGCTTTCCTAGCTTGCTTCTTACGTGTTTTTTGCATCTTGCTGGAACCATACAGTCATATAGATCTGTTATTAGATTTTGTACCTTTTTAAAACATGTGCATATCAGTTTTCAACGTGAGAGCTTTCCTTGCCTTCTATGTATAGATCTACACGCTTTTTTTTAAATTCAGATACGGATATCATTGAGATGGTGCAGAAACCTGACTTGTCACGTATATGTACCTTTACGTAACTTTTAGGTCTATTAAATCTTAACCATTAATAGTAAAATCAACGGTATATTTATTTTGAGCCTATGTGGATTAACGTGATGCCTCTATTTTAAACATCTGTATTTTGCTTTTAGTATATAATAGATAATATTTAGAAAGTATAATGTATTACATGAAGGAGATATGCCCTAGAGGCAATAATAAAGTGGTTATTATTTATATCTTTATGTTTATGATAAATGTTTATATATCATGCTATAATTGTATTAACCGAAACATTAGTACATGTGTGATATGTATACAACAAGAAGTCCCTAGTATGCCTCTTAAACTAGCTTGTTGATTAATGGATGATTAGTTTCATAATCATGAACATTGGATGTTATTAATAACAAGGTTATATCATTATATGAATGATGTAATGGACACACCCAATTAAGCGTAGCATAAGATCTCGTCATTAAGTTATTTGCTATAAGCTTTCGATACATGGTTACCTAGTCCTTATGACCATGAGATCATGTAAATCACTTATACCGGAAAGGTACTTTGATTACATCAAACGCCACTCGCGTAAATGGGTGGTTATAAAGGTGGGATTAAGTATCCGGAAAGTATGAGTTGAGGCATATGGATCAACAGTGGGATTTGTCCATCCCGATGACGGATAGATATACTCGGGCCCTCTCGGTGGAATGTCGTCTAATGTCTTGCAAGCATATGAATAAGTTCATAAGAGACCACATACCACGGTACGAGTAAAGAGTACTTGTCGAGAGACGAGGTTGAACAAGGTATAGAGTGATACCGAAGATCAAACCTCGGACAAGTAAAATATCGCGTGACAAAGGGAATTGGTATCGTATGTGAATGGTTCATTCGATCACTAAAGTCATCGTTGAATATGTGGGAGCCATTATGGATCTCCGGATCCCGCTATTGGTTATTGGTCGGAGTGAGTACTCAACCATGTCCACATAGTTCACGAACCGTAGGGTGACACACTTAAAGTTGGATGTTGAAATGGTAGAACTTGAATATGGAATGGAGTTCGAATATTTGTTCGGAGTCCCGGATGAGATCCCGGACATCACGAGGAGTTCCGAATGGTCCGGAGAATAAGATTCATATATAGGATGTCATTTTATGTGAATAAAAATGTCGCGGAAGGTTCTATGGAAGGTTCTAGAAGGTTCTAGAAAAGTCCGGAAGAAACCACCAAGGAAGGTGGAGTCCACATGGGACTCCACCTCCATGGCCGGCCAACCCTAGTGGGGGAGGAGTCCCAAGTGGACTCCCCCTTAGGGGGCCGGCCACCCCCCCCACATGGGAGGTGGAACTCCCACCTTGGTGGGAGTCCTAGCTTGGCTAGGTTTCCCCCCTCCTATGGAAGGTTTTTGGTTCGGGTCTTATTCGAAGACTTGGACACCACCTCTTGGGGTTCCACCTATATAATGAGGGCCAAAGGGAGGGGGCCGGCCACCTCAAACACCACCAAGGTGGCCGCACCCCTATAGTGGCCGGCGCCCCCTCTCCCAAAACCCTAGCCGCCCCGCTCCTCCACTTCCCGCACGCTTAGCGAAGCTCCGCCGGACTTCTCCACCACCACCGACACCACGCCGTCGTGCCGTCGGATTCAAGAGGAGCTACTACTTCCGCTGCCCGCTGGAACGGGGAGGTGGACGTCGTCTTCATCAACAACCGAACGTGTGACCGAGTACGGAGGTGCTGCCCGTTCGTGGCGCCGGAACCGATCGTGATCAAGATCTTCTACGCGCTTTTGCAAGCGGCAAGTGAACGTCTACCGCAGCAACAAGAGCCTCATCTTGTAGGCTTTGGAATCTCTTCAAGGGTGAGACTCGATACCCCTCGTTGCTACCGTCTTCTAGATTGCATCTTGGCTTGGATTGCGTGTTCGCGGTAGGAAAATTTTTGTTTTCTATGCAACGTTATCCTACGATGGTATCGCAGCCGTGTCTATGCATAGATGGTTGCACGAGTAGAACACAATGGTTTTGTGGGCGTTGATGCTCTTGTTGTCTTTAGTTTGAGTACTTTGCATCTTTGTGGCATAGTGGGATGAAGCGGCTCGGGCTAACTTTACATGACCGCGTTCATGAGACTTGCTCCTCGTTCGACATGCAACTTGTATTGCATAAGAGGCTTTGCGGGTGTCTGTCTCTCCTACTATAGTGAAGATTCAATTTACTCTTCTATTGACAACACTAGTATCACCGTTGTGGTTCATGTTCGTAGGTAGATTAGATCTCACTCGAAAACCCTAAACCACGTAAAATATGCAAACCAAATTAGAGACGTCTAACTTGTTTTTGCAGGGTTTGGTGATGTGATATGGCCATGATGTGATGATGAATATGTATGAGATGATCATTATTGTATTGTGGCAACCGGCAGGAGCCTTATGGTTGTCTTTAAATTTCATGTTGAGTAGTATTTCAAAGTAGTTGTAATAGTTGCTACATGAGGTGAACAACCATGAAGACGGCGCCATGAACCTTGACGCTACGCCGACGATGATGGAGATCATGCCCGTTGATGATGGAGATCATGTCCGTGCTTTAGAGATGAAGATCGAAGGCGCAAAGACAAAAGGGCCATATCATATCACATATGAACTGCATGTGATGTTAATCCTTTATGCATCTTATTTTGCTTAGATCGCGACGGTAGCATTATAAGATGATCCCTCACATTAATATCAAGATAATAAAGTGTTCTCCCCTCGTATGCACCGTTGTACAGTTCGTCGTTTCGAAGCATCTCGTGATGATCGGATGTGATCGATTCAACGTTCATATACAACGGGTGTAAGCCATGTTGCACACGCGGAATACTTGGGTTTGCTTGACGAGCCTAGCATGTACAGACATGGCCTCGGGACAACGGAAACCGAAAGGTTGAACACGAGTCATATGGATGATATGATCAACATGTTGATGTTCACCATTGAAACTACATCATCTCACGTGATGATCGGTTTTGGTGTAGTGGATTTGGATCGTGTACCACTTTACAACTATGAGGGATGTTGTATTAAGTGGGAGTTCATTAGTAATTAGATTAAAACATGAACTAATTATCATAAACATAGTCTGAGTAGTATTTTGAATTAATTTTGTAGTATTGGCATCCGTTTACTACTATGCGCTAGTCTTATAATTGAGATAGAAATATTGTTAAAATCTGACTAGAAACTTTACGGATTGTTACCGTATTGTTAATGAATCAAGAAATAATTAAGTCCTATTGCAAACTTTTAGTGAAACTCACTTTGTTGATTCAGAGAGCTATGGTTTCAATTAGTACCTAAAGTTATCTTGTCTCCGTGAAACTTGAAGTTCAAATCTGTTTGAAAAGTAAGGAGCTGAAAATTTAGTTTTCGAAATAATCAAGGTACGAGATATATGTGATATCTAAGACCTTATTGCAAGATGATAGAATATAAATTTGGTGAGACTACATAAACTCATAAGTTTTATGGGAATGTACGAAGGTTGAAGACGCAAGGCGTCCCAATCCTCCAACTATTGGGGCACTAACGATATTCGCATATCCATGAAGTGATTGTCCTTAGTATGCACCGTTGCTAAGACTTCGTCGTTTCGAAGCATCACGTGATGATCGGGTGTTATAGATTCTACGTGTGCTTCTAACGGGTGCAAGCCAGATTTGCATATGCGAATACTAAGGTTTAAACTTTATGAGCCTAGCATGTACAGACATGGTCTCAGAAAGTTATCATAAATTGATGGATAAAATTATGAGTGAAATTGTTCATCGTATTACAAATTTACTAATAGTGAAATCTGAAACACTTGTCATATGATGATCAACTTCAAAGTAAGAACCTCAAGGTTATTGGTATTTGACCAACAAACCTAGAAGTTATTGATGTTGAAATGTTTTTCTGAATAATGAGGAAAGCTAAAAGAGAAACTGCAAAAGATATTTTGGCAAAAGAAAAGAAAAGACTAGAAAGTCTAGCTCGGGTGTATATAAATGATATACATGTTATGGTTGTATTCCTAGTTAAGTCACACAATGAAATTCTTGGGTATTAGTACCATATTGGTTGGTATGAAGTGTCATACAAAACAACGCAATACAAGAATACAATGGCCTAAGTGACCGACAAGGAATATGATAGGCATTCTATCTAGCCCTTAGAATTTATAATAAAGAACTTAATAATTGTTATTTTGCTCTGGTCAAATGAAAACAATGAGTTGTTCAAATTATGACATTACTCCATGTACGATGGATAAGTTATTATAAATCTTAATGGTGAAACACACATACATAACACTGACGCTAAAATGCCATAAGGCAAATGATTTTAATTTCACTTATTTGTGGAACCGCCATTTAGGTCATGTTAGAAAGGAATGCATGAAGGAACTCCATGCAAATGGATTTATGGAGTCACTTGATTTTTGAATCTTTTGGCGCTTGCAAATCTTTTCTAAAAAGAATGACTAAAATACCGTTCATAGGCCAAGAGTTGAACGGGCAACTAACTTAGTGGAAACATACATGCTGATGTATGTGGTTCACTGGGCATAGTTGTGTGCGGGAGATTCTTCTACTTCATAAAAACTTTCAACAATGAATTGAGTATATATATATGGATATATTCAATAAGGAAGAAGTTTGAAACATTTGAATGGATTCAAATAAATTTCAATATGAAGTGGAAATCATCGTAATAGAAATCAAATATCTATGATTGGATCATGGTGGAAATATTTGAATTACGAGTTTTAGCGAACATCTAAGAAAGTTATGAAATTGTTCTACAACTCACATTTCTTGGAGTATCATAATAATGATATAGTATCCGAGATATGTATCCAAACCTTGTTGGATTAATGATGAGATAAAATATTATGACGCCATTATATTTTTGTGGATTATGCTTTAGTGACTACCGCTTTTACACTAAATAGAGCATCATCATGATCCGTTGAAATGACACCATACAAGTTATGGTATGGGTATAAACCCTAATAGTCTTTTCTTTAAATTTTGGTCTAAGAGTTTACAACCAAAATCGGATGAATGTCTTTGTTGGTTATCCCAGAGATTTAATTGGGAATTCTTCCCACGAGACAAAGACAAAAGTGTTTGTCAATGTTTCTTATTTCCGAGAAATTGTTTCGAGTGAAGTATTTGAGTGGGAGGACAATATAATTTGATAAGGTTTATGAACCTGAGCATAATGATCAGAGTAGCGCAGCGTCGGAATTGGTTTCGGAAGCGGCCACGACGATCATGGCTCTCATGACTACAAAGTGTTTTTAGCCATGGAGATCGAAGTACATATTGAACCTTGTAGGTATGGTTTACTTTGTGATCAAATAAATGATTTGTGGACAAAGGATTGATTTTGAACAATGATAAACCAACTACAAACAAAGAAGTTATGATGGGCCCTGACTCCGTTAAAATGGCTATACGCCATAAAATCCAAGATAGATGAATATTTTTTGAAAGTAAATGGATCTATAAAATTGATGGACTTGGATGAAATATCTTTGAAAAAGCTTGACTTGTCGAAAAGTTGTTTACGACAAAGTTCAAAGAGTTGACTACGACAAGATTGGATCTTCCGTAGCAATGCTTATAGTCTATATGGATTATTCTAGTAATCACTACATATTTCTTTTATGAGATATGTTAGAAGGATGGCAAAATACATTACTTATCGAAGTGTGTATTAAAGGTGTATACAAGATACAACCAAGAGTTTTGCTGGTCCGTGGAATACTAGATAGGTATACGAACTTCAATTGGATGAAGTAAGTATCGCGGAGTTGAATCTTCACCAGATGAAATAGTCAAAGAGTTTTTGATTTCATCAGAGACGATGAAGAGGCTTGCATTTGCAAGAGATTAAGTGGGAGCGCTGAGACATATTTATAATACTTATGTAGATGACATATAGTTGGTTATAAATGATGTAATTATATACTTGATTAAAAAGGTTTCATTGAGAATTAACTTCAATGAAAGGATATGGACTGAAACAAATTTAGTGTCAAGATCTATGAAGATAGATTGAAACACATAAATAAGTTTAAGTCAAAGTACATATGATGGATATTGAAGTAGTTCAATATAGAAAAATTAAGAAAATGTTCTTGTCATGTGAAGGTTTAACAAGACTTGAGTGTATCTGACACTCAATGAGTAAAAACACATGAGTGATTATAGATCACGAATAATATGTACACAATCAGATATCATGTGCTATAAAGTGTTATGAGCATATACCAGAATGATTCATATGATGATCATTGGACAATAGTAAGAATATCCTTGAGTACTTTAGAAGAACTAAGGATATATATATATATATATTTTTGTATGAAGAAATGACAAACAAATCGCTGTAAGGTGTTACACCGATATTGGTTTTGTCACATATAAAATATAATTTCAATCTCAAATTAGACTAAGTGTTGTTTAAAAGGTAGCACAATGAGCTAGAAGTTGTCTATGCTAGATTTAGAAGAGTTCTAAATATTGTGACGGAATCTACAAAAGAAGGCACGGTATGTCATTGTTTTGACAATGACAAAGGATGTTAAGTCAAGAGGTTCTTTGAGAACTTGGTGTATTTCCGACAGAGTCGTAACTTTGAAGCTATATTGTGTGTGACAATATTAGTGACATATTTCGGACCGCGGAATTAAGGTTCCACCGAAAGACCAAACATATTTAAGGCCGACTCATTTGGAAATGAGTGATGCGTTGAGACGCAAATGAATTACAAAATACATACGGTTCTGAGCATGTCAGATCCGTTGACTAAAAACCTCTCCCGTGAGCAATACATGATAAAGCACCATAAGGCCAAGGTGTTATATCTTTACAAATGTAAACTAGATTATTGACTCTAGTGCAAGTGGGAGACTCGAAGGAGATATGCCCTAGAGGCAATAATAAAGTGGTTATTATTTATATCTTTATGTTTATGATAAATGTTTATATATCATGCTATAATTGTATTAACCGAAACATTAGTACATGTGTGATATGTATACAACAAGAAGTCCCTAGTATGCCTCTTAAACTAGCTTGTTGATTAATGGATGATTAGTTTCATAATCATGAACATTGGATGTTATTAATAACAAGGTTATATCATTATATGAATGATGTAATGGACACACCCAATTAAGCGTAGCATAAGATCTCGTCATTAAGTTATTTGCTATAAGCTTTCGATACATGGTTACCTAGTCCTTATGACCATGAGATCATGTAAATCACTTATACCGGAAAGGTACTTTGATTACATCAAACGCCACTTGCGTAAATGGGTGGTTATAAAGGTGGGATTAAGTATCCGGAAAGTATGAGTTGAGGCATATGGATCAACGAGTGGGATTTGTCCATCCCGATGACGGATAGATATACTCCGGGCCCTCTCGGTGGAATGTCGTCTAATGTCTTGCAAGCATATGAATAAGTTCATAAGAGACCACATACCACGGTACGAGTAAAGAGTACTTGTCGGGAGACGAGGTTGAACAAGGTATAGAGTGATACCGAAGATCAAACCTCGGACAAGTAAAATATCGCGTGACAAAGGGAATTGGTATCGTATGTGAATGGTTCATTCGATCACTAAAGTCATCGTTGAATATGTGGGAGCCATTATGGATCTCCGCATCCCGCTATTGGTTATTGGTCGGAGTGAGTACTCAACCATGTCCACATAGTTCACGAACCGTAGGGTGACACACTTAAAGTTGGATGTTGAAATGGTAGAACTTGAATATGGAATGGAGTTCGAATATTTGTTCGGAGTCCCGGATGAGATCCCGGACATCACGAGGAGTTCCGGAATGGTCCGGAGAATAAGATTCATATATAGGATGTCATTTTATGTGAATAAAAATGTCGCGGAAGGTTCTATGGAAGGTTCTATGGAAGGTTCTAGAAGGTTCTAGAAAAGTCCGGAAGAAACCACCAAGGAAGGTGGAGTCCACATGGGACTCCACCTCCATGGCCGGCCAACCCTAGTGGGGGAGGAGTCCCAAGTGGACTCCCCTTAGGGGGCCGGCCACCCCCCCCACATGGGAGGTGGAACTCCCACCTTGGTGGGAGTCCTAGCTTGGCTAGGTTTCCCCCCTCCTATGGAAGGTTTTTGGTTCGGGTCTTATTCGAAGACTTGGACACCACCTCTTGGGGTTCCACCTATATAATGAGGGCCAAAGGGGAGGGGGCCGGCCACCTCAAACACCACCAAGGTGGCTGATGACCCACAAGTATAGGGGGTGTATCGTAGTATCTTCGATAAGTAAGAATGTCGATCCCAACGAGGAGCAGAAGGTGTTGACAAGCAGTTTCGATGAAGGTTTCACTGTAAATGCTCACAGACAAGTATTCAGGGGGTTTTGATGTAACAGACGAAATAAATACGAGTAAGTAAAATGCGAGAGAAATAATTGCAGCGAGTGGCCCAATCCTTTTTAGCACAAAGGACAAGCCGGTTTGTTTACTTATAATGACCAAACGTTCTCGAGGACACACGGGATTTTAGTCTAATGCTTTCACTACATACGGCTAAATAATCTTCATTGTTATGATAAGTGTTGTGTGGGTGAACCTATGCTAATGTACCGCCCTTCCTAGGACTAAATACATACTTGTGATTATACCCCTTGCAAGCATCCGCAACTACAAGAAAATAATTAAGAATAAATCTAACCACAGCCTTAAACTCTGAGATCCTGCGATCCCTCCTGCATCGATATACCAACGGGGGTTTAGGTTTCTGTCACTCCGGCAACCCCGCAATTAGCAAACGAATACAAGATGCATTCCCCTAGGCCCATAAATGGTGAAGTGTCATGTAGTCGACGTTCACATGCCACCACTAGAAGAATAACACCACAACTTAAATATCACACCATTGAATATTACTCAACCATAGTTCACTACTAACATTTAGACTTCACCCATGTCCTCAAGAACTAAACGAACTACTCACGAGACATCATATGGAACATGATCAGAGGTGATATGATGATGAATAACAATCTGAACATGAACTTGGTTCAATGGTTTCACTCAATAGCATCAACAACAAGTATGAATAGATACCGGGAGAGTTTCCCCTATCAAACAATCAAGATCAAACCCAAATTGCTACGGCGGTGACGAGGTGCTGCGGAGGAGATGGCGGTGATGATGGTGGAGATGATGATGATGGTGATGGAGATGATGTCCAGCTCGATGACGGTGACGATGGCGTCGATTTCCCCTCCCGGAGGGAATTTCCCGGCGGATTCCTGCCCGCCGGAGAGCTCTTTCTCTCTCGGTGTTCTCCGCCCCGCGAGGCGGCCGTAACTCTTCGCGAGGTACCCCTTCCGGCTTAGGTTTTCGGAACGAAGGATTTCGCGAAGAAAAGGAGGCGAAAGGGGTCGTGGGCCCTCCACACCACGTGGCGGCGCGGCCGGGCCTCGGGCCGCGCCGCCCTAGGGTGTGGGCCCACCCCGGCTCCTCCCGGCTCCTCCTTCCGGCTTCCTTCGTCATCTTGAAGAATAGGATTTTTGGTATAATTTCCTTCCACAGCTTGATCTTCCGAAATATTGCGTTCGACGGTGCTTTTTCCAGCGAATCCCGGCTCCGGCGTTCGATCCTCCAATAATGATGAAACATGCAAAATAGATGAAATAACATAAGTATTGTGTCCCAATATGAAATATATCGATGAATAACAAGCAAATTATGATATAAAATAGTGATGCAATTTGGACGTATCAACTCCCCCAAGCTTAGACTTCGCTTGTCCCCAAGCGAAACCGAACTCGATAGACATGACCACATGTTTATGGAGTGAAGAGTCGATAAATAAAATACGGACAAGAAGCATCATATTCATTCACACAGGACATTATAGTAAACAATCTCTTATAACTCATATTGAAACAAGTATAAGGTAATCACAAGTAAAGGTGCATAAGAAATCATCATTGGTGATGGCAAACTTCGTTCTTGGTCAGAGAACAATTAACGTATTATATTTATCTCATTGAGCAGCGCTCTCATACTAAAGTTTATAAGGCACAACTTGCATACTCAATCATAATGGTCTCTTCATAATCATTGATAACTTGCAAAGCTATATTCATTCAGATAAAACTTGTACTAAACAAGGAAGAATAAAAGACATGATGTAGCAAATCACAATATAATGGTTTGATCACAACTACTCAAATGCTTGCTTGAGATGGAGAGAAATAGGTTTATCGACTCAACATAAAGTAAAAGACGGGCCCTTCGCAGAGGGAAGCAGGGATTAAATCATGTGCTAGAGCTTTTTCAGCTTTGAAATCATATAAAGATAATAAAAGTAACATTTTGAGAGGTGTTTGTTGTTGTCAACGACTCGGTAGCGGGTACTCTAACCCCTCGCCAAACAAACCTCCAAAGAGCGGCTCCCATGAAGGACGTTATCTCTACCAAGCAAGGTAGATCATCCCTCTTCTCTTTTGTTTACACATGTATTTTAGTTTATTTAAGGGTTGACACTCCTCCCAACCTTTGCTTACACAAGCCATGGCTAACCGAATCCTCGGGTGCCTTCCAACAATCTCATACCATGGAGGAGTGTCTATTGCAAAATTAAGTTGCTTACTGATGAATCAGGGCAAAATATGTGAAGAGAATTATTAATGAAAGTTAATTAATTGGGGCCGGGAACCCCGTTGCCAGCTCTTATTGCAAAATTATAGGATAAGTGGATGAAGCCACTAGTCCATTAGTGGAGGCTGCCTAACAAGACCGAAAGATAAAACACCACATACTTCCTCATGAGCTATAAAACATTGACACAAATAAGAAGTAATAAGTTTTGAATTGTTCGAAGGTAGCACATGAAGTATTTACTTGGAATGGCAGTAAAATACCATGCAAGAGGTAGGTATGGTGGACACAAATGACATAGGTTTGGGTTAAGGTTTGGATGCATGAGAAGTATTCCCTCTCAGTGCAGGTCTTTGGCTAGCAAGGTTAATTAGCAAGCATAAGAGTCGAGGGAAACAAACAAATATACATGTGATAAAAACAATCATGCATCTTCCTTGTAAGCACAAACAATCTTAACTTCAGAATAATGAGCTATGAGCTAACAAGAAAGACAATGAAACATCTACATGTATTTCTCTTTTCTATTTAAACCTCAAAGTGTTGTTGCTATTGACCCATGCTAAGTTTGCCAAAACCAAATAGATTTATTCAATGCTCCCAAAGTGATACCAATACTAACAACAAGATGAATCATAGAGATTGCAAACTAAAATAAGATGTGCAATATGTAAATGATAAGACTTCTCATTAATATTCCATATCGATAACTCACACCAAGGGATACATAGACAACTAAAGGAGAGATACTTCCAAACGCAACCCATCTTATACGATAACTTCCCTATTCATGATATGACACTACTTGACAATAAAAGTAAAAGGTAGTGATAATGTGATACCGCGGCACTCCCCAAGCTTGGAACAAACCAAGGGGATGCCAATACCGATGATGAATTACTCCTTCGGCGATGGTGGTGATGAATTCCCGACCAGCCTTCTCAATAAGCTCCCGAAGCTCGTCAATCCCGTATATGAGATTGCGAATCATCTCTCGAATTGTGCTCGACGCGGTTAGAGAGTCCGTCTAATGGCGAGTCCCAGCTCTTGGAGTTATTTCCCCACTCTTCAGCCTCGGAGCTCCTTTTCTCCCGCAAGTGTTAGAGCGATCTATATCCCACTGGCTAGGCAATGCTGCCTTGGGAGTCCCTTCAATTTGATTATTGAAAATTAGATTGCGGAAGGGATGATGAGTGCCTGATGGAGATGTTTTCGAAGCTAGATAATGACGTGGAACCGCTCCTCCAGTGCGAATTCTTGCGCTCTTGTTTGCACCGAAAGTGTTGTCCACCACCTTGATGCTTGCAATGGTAGCACGCGGGTGTGCGCGCGAATCTTCCTTCACCTCTTCTTCATCCTCTTCCTTGACGTCCTTGTCTTCCTCTTTCCACCCAAGATCTCGATCTTCTTCATCTGGAAACTCCTTGCCCTTGTTCTTGGAGACCATGGTGCTTCTAAAACTGAAAACAGATCCTGGCAGAAACAGCTCGAAGCAAAACACGTCGAAAACACGATATACGGACCTCCAGGGGTCCGGGGAATTATATAGCAAAAATTTTCTCGGCAAAAGGAAAGTACCAGATCGAACCAGAGTCGGAAAGGGGCGACGGGGCGGCCAAACCATAGGTCGGCGCGGGCCCTGGCTAGGCCGCGCCGGCCTATGGTGCCACGCCCTCGTGCGTCCTTTCCACTCCGTTTCGAACTCGTAATTTCTCATATTTTCCAAAAACAGAGAAAATATTGTTCGGAAAGTAAATTGCGTACTTTTCATTACCAGTACTGTTACCTATTCAAAGTCGAGTTCTGGCGGACTGTCAATTTGTCCTTTGATGAAAGCTTCCAGTGTTTCCACTTGAATAATATCAACATCAACATTATAAGAATCACCCGAGATATAATGCTTGAGTCTTTGTCCATTCACCACTTGCGTAGCATTGCCTTGGAGAGAGCTAATCTTGATTGCTCCCGAGCGATACACCTCCTCGACAACATATGGTCCTTCCCATTTCGAGAGTAATTTCCCCGCAAAGAATCCGAGACGAGACCGATACAATAGGACTTTATCCCCAATATTAAACTCTCTTTTGATGATCCTCCTATCATGCCATTTTTTAACTTTTTCTTTAAAGAGTTTAGCATTTTCATAAGCTTCACTTCTCCATTCATCTAGAGAACTTAATTGTAACAACCTCTTATCACCGGCAAGTTTAGGATCTTTATTTAATTCTCTAACAGCCCTATAAGCTTTGTGTTCTAACTCTAAAGGTAAATGACAAGCTTTTCCGTAAACCATTTTATAAGGTGACATTCCCATGGGGTTTTTATAAGCAGTTCTATAAGCCCATAGTGCATCCTTCAATTTACTAGTCCAATTCTTTCTAGATTTATTAACAGTCTTTCCCAAAATAGATTTAATTTCTCTATTTGATAATTCTACTTGACCACTACTTTGAGGATGATAAGCGGAAGCAATTCTATGATTAATACCATACTTAGCAAGAGTTTTTCTAAAACCTCCATGAATAAAGTGAGAACCTCCATCAGTCATAATATATCTAGGCACTCCAAATCTAGGAAAAATAATATCCAAAAGCATTCTTAAAGAGGTCTCACCATCAGCACTTTTTGTAGGTATAGCTTCCACCCATTTAGTAACATAATCAACAGAGCAACAAGTATGTGAGTGTTACCTTCGAAGACGGAAAAGGTCCCATGAAGTCAAATCCCCAACAATCAAACGGTTCAATAACAAGAGTATAATTCATTGGCATTTCATTGCGTCTGGAGATATTACCAACCCTTTGGCATTCATCACAAGATAAAATAAACTTTCTCGCATCCTTGAAGAGAGTTGGCCAATAAAAACCTGATTGTAGGACCTTTTGCGCGGTTCTTTCTCCGGCGTGATGTCCTCCATAAGCACTACCATGACATTTACTCAATATCTCTTGTTGTTCATATTCGGGGACACATCTTCGCATAATACCATCCACTCCTTCTTTATATAAGTGTGGGTCATCCCAAAAATAATGCCTCAAATCATAAAAGAATTTCCTCCTTTGCTTGAGCTGAAAAGGTTGGAGGCAAGTACTTGGAAACAATAAAGTTAGCATAATCAAGCATACCATGGACTGTCTCGCGAGCTCACCTTTATTACAGCCAATTGTTCATTTGGAAAACTATCATTAACGAGGAACAGGATCATAAGCAATATTTTCCAATCTAGACAAATTATCGACAACAGGATTATCAGCACCTTTCCTATCTACAATATGTAAATCAAATTCTTGCAACAGAAGTACCCATCTAATAAGCCTTGGCTTAGCATCTTTCTTTGTCATAAGGTATCTAATTGCGAGCATGATCGAGTATGAATAGTAACTTTTGAATCAACAATATAAGATCTGAATTTATCACAAGCAAAGACTACGGCTAATAATTCTTTTTCAGTTGTAGCATAATTTCTTTGAGCAGACATCAAGAGTCTTGCTAGCATAATGAATAACATTCAGTTTTTTATCTACCCGCTTGTCCAAGAACAGCGCCTACAAGTAAAATCACTAGCGTCACACATAATTTCAAATGGTAAATTCCAGTCGGGGTTCAACTATAGGAGCGAGTTGTTAAGGCTTTCTTAAGAGTTTCAAAAGCTTCCTTACAATCATCATCAAAAACAAATGGTACATCTTTTTGAAGAAGATTAGTAAGAGGCTTTGAAATCTTGGAGAAATCTTTAATAAATCTCCTATAAAACCCAGCATGACCAAGAACACTACGAATACCTTTAACATCCCTCGGATAGGGCATCTTCTCAATTGCTTCAACTTTAGCTCTATCAACTTCAATACCTCTTTCAGAAATTTTATGTCCCAATACAATTCCTTCATTAACCATAAAGTGGCATTTCTCCCAATTAAGAACAAGATTAGTTTCTTCACATCTCTGCAAAACTTTATCAAGATTTCGCAAACAACTATCAAATGAATTCCCATAGACAGAAAAATCATCCATGAATACCTCTACAATACTCTCACAAAAACCATGAAAAATAGCAGACATGCATCTTTGAAAAGTAGCAGGAGCATTACATAAACCAAAAGGCATACGCCTATAAGCATAAGTTCCATAGGGACAAGTAAAAGTGGTTTTCTCTTGATCTTTAGCTTTAACGAGCAATTTGCGAAAACCCGAATATCCATCAAGAAAGCAAAAATGAGTATTTTTAGACAATCTTTCTAGCATTTGATCAATAAATGGTAAAGGGTAATGATCTTTCTTAGTAACTTTATTAACTTTTCGAAAATCAATGCACATTCTATACCCTACAACTACTCTTTGAGGAATGAGCTCATCATTATCATTAGGCACAACGAGTCATACCTCCTTTCTTGGGAACGCAATGCACAGGACTAACCCATCTACTATCAGCAATAGGATATATAATACCAGCTTCAAGAAGTCGTAATACCTCATTCCTTACCACTTCCTTCATCTTCGGAATTAGACGACGCCGAGGTTCAACAACGGAGTTTTGCATCATCTTCCATATTAATAGCATGTTGGCAAATAGATGGAGAAATCCCCTTTAAATCATCAAGAGTGTAGCCAATAGCTCCTCGGTGTTTCTTCAATATTCCCAATAACCTTTCTTCTTCAAACTCGAAAGCTTAGAACTAATAATAACAGGATATATTTTCTTATCATCAATATGAGCATATTTAAGATTATCGAGTAAAGGCTTTAAATCAAAAACGAGGATCTTCCTTTGGTGGCGGTGTTGTACCCAAATCTTCCACCGGTAAATCATGCTTGAGAATAGGTTGGCGAAGAAAAATTTCCTCAAGTTCATCCCTTTCTTTCCTAAAAATTTCACTCTCGCTATCCTCCAAATGTTGCTGCAAAGGATTGTTAGGAACAAGAACAATAGATGCACATTGCTCCATTTTAAAATCATTACTAGGCAAATCAGCTTTATAAGGAGTTTTAGTAAATTTAGAGAAGTTAAACTCATAAGATTCACCAACAAATTTAGTCAAAATTTTCTCTTTCTTGCAATCTATAATAGCTCCACAAGTATTTAGAAAAGGTCTACCAAAAATAATAGGACAATAATCACTAGCAGCAGAACCTAGTACCAAAAAGTCAGCAGGATATTTAATCTTACCGCATAAGACTTCCACATCTCGAACAATACCAATTGGTGAAATAATTTCTCTATTAGCCAGCTGAATAACCACATCAATATCTTCAAGTTCACAAGAATCAATTTCGTGCATAATCTCCGTGTAAAGCTCATACGGAATAGCACTAACACTTGCACCAATATCACATAATCCATAATAGCAATGATCACCAATTTTAACAGACATCATAGGAACACTAGCTTGTTTGGGTTTATTAGGATGTGAAACAATATTAGAAGCATCTTCACAGAAAATAATATGACCATCCTCCACATTTTCAGTCACAAGATCTTTAACTATTGCAACAGCGAGGTTCAACTTTTATTTGTTCTTCGGGTTCTACGGGTTTCTTTTCACTTTTATGAACTGCACTATTTATAACGAGTACTCTTTCATTTTAGCAGGAAAAGGAGTTTTTTCAATATAAGCTTCAGGAATAACGCGATCGGCAGTTTCAATTACAACACACTTATTAATAGATGAATCAATTTTATCTTTATACGGTTCATGATACTTATCAAAATTCTTCTTTGGCAATTCATAATGAGAGGCAAAAGCTTTATAAAGATTTACAGCAACTTGAGAATCAAGACCATATGTAGCACTCATATTACGAAATTTATCGAGTATCCATGAAAGCTTCAATGCATTTATAATCATAAATTATACACGATTCTCTATCTTTGTCGTTCTCCCAACCTTCGGTATTTTCTTGGATTCGATCAAGAAGGTCCCTTTTAAACTCTTCTTTGTTGCGTGTAAATGATCCAGAACATGAAGTATCCGGCAAGGTCTTGTCTTGAAAAGAAAGTCTTGCATAGAAATTATCAATAATAACATTACCAGGAAGCTCATGAATGGGGCATTTGAGCATCAAAGACTTCAATCTCCCCCACGCTTGGGCAATACTCTCTCCATCATGAGGCCAAAAATTATATATGCGATTCCGATCCTTATGAATTTCACTTGGAGGATAGAACTTAGAATAAAACCGGGGCACAATATCATTCCATTCAAGAGAATCCCCATTATCCGATGAATTTATACCAATGCGCCGCCTTACCGGGACAGCGATAAGGAGAATAATTTCTTCCTCACTTCATCCATAGCAATACCTGCACATTTGAATAACCCGCATAATTCATGCAAAAACAGTAAATGATCACCGGGATGGACGAGTTCCATCCCCTTCATAGCGAGTTATCCATAACATGTTCAATAATTTTCGTAGGTATTTTATATGGTATTACTTCCTCACTGGCGCCTCATCCACTACCGTTGCAGTAGTAGTAGATTTCCCAAATAGAAAATGAAGAGAAGATCTCTCCATAATGACTTATAGCGACGAGCGAAATAAAATCAGCACAACGAGTAAAGGTTTTCCTTACCAATCCCACTTACCAATAGCGCTTCACTCACCGACAACGAGCGCGCGGAAAATAGTCTTGATGACCCACAAGTATAGGGGGTGTATCGTAGTATCTTCGATAAGTAAGAATGTCGATCCCAACGAGGAGCGAGAAGGTGTTGACAAGCGGTTTCGATGAAGGTTTCACCGTAAATGCTCACAGACAAGTATTCAGGGGGTTTTGATGTAACAGACGAAATAAATACGAGTAAGTAAAATGCGAGAGAAATAATTGCAGCGAGTGGCCCAATCCTTTTTAGCACAAAGGACAAGCCGGTTTGTTTACTTATAATGACCAAACGTTCTCGAGGACACACGGGATTTTAGTCTAATGCTTTCACTACATACGGCTAAATAATCTTCATTGTTATGATAAGTGTTGTGTGGGTGAACCTATGCTAATGTACCGCCCTTCCTAGGACTAAATACATACTTGTGATTATACCCCTTGCAAGCATCCGCAACTACAAGAAAATAATTAAGAATAAATCTAACCACAGACCTTAAACTGCGAGATCCTGCGATCCCTCCCGCATCGATATACCAACGGGGGTTTAGGTTTCGTCACTCCGGCAACCCCGCAATTAGCAAACGAATACAAGATGCATTCCCCTAGGCCCATAAATGGTGAAGTGTCATGTAGTCGACGTTCACATGCCACCACTAGAAGAATAACACCACAACTTAAATATCACACCATTGAATATTACTCAACCATAGTTCACTACTAACATTTAGACTTCACCCATGTCCTCAAGAACTAAACGAACTACTCACGAGACATCATATGGAACATGATCAGAGGTGATATGATGATGAATAACAATCTGAACATGAACTTGGTTCAATGGTTTCACTCAATAGCATCAACAACAAGTATGAATAGATACGGGAGAGTTTCCCCTATCAAACAATCAAGATCAAACCCAAATTGCTACGGCGGTGACGAGGTGCTGCGGAGGAGATGGCGGTGATGATGGTGGAGATGATGATGATGGTGATGGAGATGATGTCCAGCTCGATGACGGTGACGATGGCGTCGATTTCCCCTTCCCGGAGGGAATTTCCCCGACGGATTCTCGCCCGCCGGAGAGCTCTTTTCTCTCCGGTGTTCTCCGCCCCGCAGAGGCGGCCGTAACTCTTCGCGAGGTACCCCTTCCGGCTTAGGTTTTCGGAACGAAGGATTTCGCGAAGAAAAGGAGGCGAAAGGGGTCGTGGGCCCTCCACACCACGTGGCGGCGCGGCCGGGGCACGGGCCGCGCCGCCCTAGGGTGTGGGCCCACCCCGGCTCCTCCTGGCTCCTCCTTCGGCTTCCTTCGTCATCTTGAAGAATAGGATTTTTGGTATAATTTCCTTCCACAGTTGATCTTCCGAAATATTGCGTTCGACGGTGCTTTTTCCAGCGAGAATCCACGGCTCCGGCGTTCGATCCTCCAATAATGATGAAACATGCAAAATAGATGAAATAACATAAGTATTGTGTCCCAATATGAAATATATCGATGAATAACAGCAAATTATGATATAAAATAGTGATGCAATTTGGACGTATCAGTGGCCGCACCCCTATAGTGGCCGGCGCCCCCCTCTCCCAAAACCCTAGCCGCCCCGCTCCTCCACTTCCCGCACGCTTAGCGAAGCTCCGCCGGACTTCTCCACCACCACCGACACCACGCCGTCGTGCTGTCGGATTCAAGAGGAGCTACTACTTCCGCTGCCCGCTCGGAACGGGGAGGTGGACGTCGTCTTCATCAACAACCGAACGTGTGACCGAGTACGGAGGTGCTTGCCCGTTCGTGGCGCCGGAACCGATCGTGATCAAGATCTTCTACGCGCTTTTGCAAGCGGCAAGTGAACGTCTACCGCAGCAACAAGAGCCTCATCTTGTAGGCTTTGGAATCTCTTCAAGGGTGAGACTCGATACCCCCTCGTTGCTACCGTCTTCTAGATTGCATCTTGGCTTGGATTGCGTGTTCGCGGTAGGAAAATTTTTGTTTTCTATGCAACGTTATCCTACATTACAAACTACAGTCGATCCCTCATCTGCTTCTCTGCCACTCGCCGTGTGGCCGCTAGAGCTCGGTGAGCCTCTGCATCCTCTAGTAGCAAACGCTGCCGCAACGTCTTGTTCGCGTCATCCTTGGCCTTCTTGAGCATCTCGAAGGAGTCCCTCTGCTCCGCCACCCTCTCCTCCGGATTTGGCTCATCAGGGTCATCAGAGGGTCATCAGAGGACCAATCGATGTCGGAGAAGTCGTCCTCTGCGGCGGCTGCCTCCCTGCGGCGTTCCATCTCGGCGTCGAATGACGCATGGGCCGCCCGCTCCTCCTTTGCTTCTTGCTCCGCGTCATCCATGAACTTCGCGTCCATGGTCGCGCCGAGGACGTTGTCAGTGCTTTTGTCGTCCTCAAACTCCTCGTGGGAGCTCTCGACTGGGAGAGGTGGAGTCGGAGATGGAGGCGCGGTAGCGTGGCCGCGCCCGATGCTACTCATGGCAAAGGTGGAGGTTATGCAGCAGCGGCGCTACGGTGGAGGTTGTGCGGCGGCTAGGGTTTTGTGTGGGAGGAGATGAGATGCGTGTGCCCCTCTTATGTAGGCCGGAGGCAAGCGACGAGCGCGGCACGCGTGGCATCACCATTATTTCGTGCGCAGAGGTGGGCACGACGACCGCTCGGCACACGAGGTATCGCCATTAACATGTCGCGGACTGCCGAAGCGCATGGAACCTGGGTTGCTGCTAGGCGGGCCCAATGAAACGTCTGCCAAACGCGAGCGGACACTGAGCGCGTCCGCGCAGCATCCGCAAAGACTCACCCAAGATATTTGGGTTAGATTTTCGTCTACGTGGACAGCAGGACACTATAAGTCGGGCCGCAAGGCCTGATCTCAGACTATTTTTGGTCTACGCGTAGGCAAACCGTCCCTAAGCGTCCATTTGAATCACCTCTTTGGAGATCAATATTGCTACACTTACGAGAAAATTTTACGGGGAAAGTGCTTACGGGATGATGTCCGATCACAGAGCCGCTGCAGACAATTTGTGTGCAACTGCCGCACTCCTTTCTTTCAATCGGATGATTCCGCATGAGTCCGTAACCGTAACAGCTTTCCCGTATACGTAGCATTTTTTTTTTTTTGCGAAACACAGTACAATCAAAGACGCTCATACATACGCGCACACACTCACCCCTATGAACGCACACACGCACACCCTACCCCTATGAGCACCTCCAAGAGACTGCGTTGAAGAACCGATCCGCGGGTCTTGAGATTGACGAAGTCACCACGAGCGCCAGCTGTCGACGGGAACGTCGCTCCCATCGAAGAATATTCCGCCTTTATGAGACACCAAAGTATCGAATCCGGGATTTGAACTCACGGTGAGCTGAAGCATCGCCCCTCCTAACCATCCAACCACAGGTTGGTTCTCCCCGTATACGTAGCATTATTGATTTGGAGATACCCTGGTCGCGCGGCACGGCGCGTCTGTTCGTGCTGGACGGACGCTTCCCCGCGGCCGCGCACGTACGCGTGTAGTACCTGCCTAGCGCCACTTGCAGCTGCAGCCTGCAGGCTCGTGTCGGATGGGCCGTGTTCGTGCGTGCACCACTGCTGCATGTACCAACCCGGACGTTCGGGTCGAGCTCACTATGGCAACTTCAGATTATAAGCAAGTACTAGTGCAAACCTAGCTGGTTCTAGCTATTGTCAATTATAATTACGTACACTTACTTTATATTTTATGGAAAATAGAAAAAAAATCAAATCTATTTAACGAGTTTATAAGAAGTACAAATCACTCTAAACATAATAAAATAATATTAACATGCTTTGACCATTTAAAGACCACTATTTGCCGCTAGAGCGAGCCGTCAACACACTGTTGCCGATGCTCCCTTACCGAAGTCGGCCTGACATTGTTGATGATGTTTGTAAAATTTATGTGCATATGCCCCTAAAAACCAGCGCTCCTGAGGTAAAATTGTCGCTATTGAATCCTTGAATTGATCTGAATTTTCTACCACCAAAGCTATAACACGCTTAGATTGTAAAAGAACCACCACCCCAGCGAAGGGGTGACCAAACAAATCTCCGACCTCCTTAACTCAACCAGCAAGATCGCCGCCAACGGTGTGAATGAGGAAGCGGACATATCTTATTCTTGTCCGCACAACATCGCCATAGCCACTTTAACGATGATGCATGTCAAACAAACTCTAACTTTAGGGAACCTTGTCCATCGTCAAGCACAGATCTAAGGTCTCCACCCCCTCCCACCGCCTTAGCTGGTAGCAGAGATGGCGGGGACCCGTCACTTCCATGTTGTAGATAGCGAGGACGAGGCAGATGGCGGCGACTGACAGGGTTTTGACAGTGGCCACCACCTCTCTGTTTCACGGGAGGAGAGAGGCCGAGCAATTTGAATTGCTCTTGCGTAATCGTGCTAAAGAGCAAATGTGTTGTGAAATGCCTAATACCTATGGCAGGTTTATTAATCTATATATATTTTTTAAGTTATATTTTATCTATATCAACCTATGGAGTATGACAAGTAGTATCAAAGCGGAGGGGGTAATTGTTGCATTCAACCGCGTCGTGTCGTATCCCAACTGTAGCACCAAAGCAATTCTAGACCAAGCATGGCTACAAGCTAAGCCAATCATGCTAGCTAGCAACAAAAAAGAGAGTGCACAAAGTCGCGCGCGCGATCACACAAACTTCTGCGGATCAAAACGTTGACAATGCGCGCGGATCTCTGCATGCATGCCATGTGGGTTTCAGCTTTCAAGTCACGGGGCTCAAGACGGACATCGTCATGCACAGGTGCACGCATGCATCAGCCTCACACTGATCATGCCACCGATTATGCTGCAGTACGTACAAGAACGTGGCACTATCACTTCTTCATTCGGCGAAGCAATGAACGGACTAACCCAAGCATGCGACGCCGTGATCATCGACCGATCCGACCCAATGACTGTTTACACGTCACGTCGCTGAGGCCTTACCGTGGCGCCAACAGTAAACAGGCAGGCAGCTAAAGTTCAAAAGTGGCCATGTTGGAGGTGACGTCGCGAGTCACGGCACGACCCCTCCTCGGTCGGTTTTCATCGATGGTGTGCACGTCTGTCTAAGCCTAGCTAGCTTAGCTAGGGCTACGTACGGCCTCTACACGACTGCACGTCTACGGCGTAGGCAGCCTTGCCTTTTGCCGGACACGGATACTGTGCCGGGCATGTGCGAAAGTTCGTTCCACGTCGCTGTTTGCGTCAAGATCGCCATCACTCGCTGCTACCCGCTACACGCGATCTTTCTAGGACGTAGCTAGGGGCAGGGCTGCACGAGGGGGTGCAAGAATATTTCCCGTAGCACGGCTTCCCTGCCAAGGACAAGATCGCGAGAGTGAAAATATCTACTCCCTCTATTGGAAAATAAATGACACAATTTGCGAAAAGTGCATTTAGCACATGAGCTGCTATAAAATCATATTATTTGTATTCCAAAAAATTTGAAATTAAATACCTACATACATATAAACATTTCGAAGATACGGTAGAAAAATCGGAGAAAAATATGTTATATTTTGAGCTATATAAAAAAGACAAATTTCTGACAAATATACGTCCGTATACGTAGACACAAATTTGTTTTTTTTCCTGTAGCTCAAAATACAATGCAACTTCTACCAAAACTTCTCACGAGTATTCGGAACATATATATGTATTCATAGAATAAATGTGATGATTTTTTGAAACACAGATATATAATTTTTTTAATATTTAAAAAATTAAGAGCACTGGTGCTCATGTGCACCAAATGCTCACTCCACAATTTGTATATACAAAGTTCCGAGATCTTCAAACTTTATCTTCTTCAATAACATAATTTTGTATTTTTCTAAAGCCGGCCGAACGTAAATACAAAACCACACCCAAAAAGCTTGGGGCATTGCGGTGTATGCGTTGGGCTGGCCCATTAGTGTGACGCTCTCCTCACGGCGATCCTTGCTCGTGAAGCAGCATACCTAAAAAGAGAGGCTTCAGATGTGGATTTGTACATTCCCTGAAAAAAAAAAGATGTGGATTTGTACAAAGACTTTGAAGACAATGCTCCCTGAACCTCCCACATAAACAAGGGAAAAAAGGATTTGCATTCCAACAAGAGCTAGTTGCTCGATCTATTTTTCTTCGGTTTTGATGTTTATTTTTGTTTTTTCCTTATTTCTTTGCTGGTTATTTCGTGAGATTTTGAATATTTGAAAATATTTATGATTTTTAAAAATGTACATATTTTAAAAGTATTTATGATTTAGAAATCAGATTTTTCGGATCTACAAAATGTGCATGCATTAAAAGGTACAAATTTAAAACTCTTCATTGTTTTTAAAATATAAATTTTTTGAAAGATGAATTCTTGTTACGGCCCACCAAGAAACTGGGCAAAACACTACACGAAATCCTATATGCGGACCAGGTAGGCACATACCGCACGCCGCACACCCTCACACGATACGTGCTGGCCTAGTTAGGTGCTGATTTTTTCACTGTTTTATTCTTCTCTTTTTCAATTTTTTATTTTAAGTTCAGAAAATATTAAGATTCAAAAAAATTATAAATTATAAATTTAAAGAATTTATAAAAAAATAAATCTAAAAAGTTCAAATATAAAGATATTGAAATTAAAAATGTTTGAATTCATAATTCCACAAAAATAAAATTGTTCAAACTTGGAGTTTTAAAAATAGTTAAAATTATAAAAAAAAATTAATAATAAAATATTCAAAATTTTAAAAGTATTCAGACTTTAACTCATGTCTACATTTTAAAAGATGTTAAATATTTTGTAAAACAAAACAGAAAAGGGAAAAAGTACCTGGTCTGATGGGCCGTGCCCACGTACGGTCTGAGGAGTGCGCGCACCTGGTCCGTGCCGACCACTACCCCGTCCTGCATCGAGCGGTGAATAGCAGCCCCAGCTGTAGCTTGTAAGCGATGTTGTTTGAGGCTGAGCTGTGAGTCTGCTAGGCAGGCCTGCCGCGGGAGGAATTGGGTTCCATTGGGTACGGCGGTGGATAGTAAGGAAAGCGGTTGTGGGTTGCCACTGCCGCTGGCTTGAATGCTTGAGAATGGGTCTGTGCACGGGGATTTCGGCCCTGATAGTTTCATCTGCTAGGAAGTGCGACAGATGGACTAGTGAGGATACAAGGCCCATATTCCGTCAAAAAAATAAAATTCTGTAGAACGCGTCGGTCCATATGCACAATCTCTACTACCTAAAAAGAATCTGGTGGTTCCGTCGTCAATCGATACGGACGGCACGTTCGTCTTTCGTCGCGCTTCGTCGTGCCCCGCTTCGCTCAGGGCGCAATCCACGTTTCCCCGTTAACTCCCGAGAAAGATATCCGGAAACAATCCTCAATCCCATTATCCTCACTCTCGCGCCTGTCACGCATGGTATCTAGCGTGAACTCACGTGCCAGATCCATCGGGGCAAGTGATTGTTACAGCGCCCCTCGAAGCAGCCCTCATCCCACCTCCAACCCACCGGCGGCGTTTGGCAAGCTCCTCTGTGCTGATGGAGAAGCCGCGTAGCTTTTCGGTCGAGGACGATGAGGGATGGATGGCCTTCTCGCTTGTTCCGCCCATGCCCACCACCGAGGCCCTCACGCTCCGTATCCGGGTCGACGACGATGCCGGCACCGCCGAAGCAGAGTAGAAGGACGCCGGTGCCACTCCTAGCGCCGAATTCACGCCTCGATTTGGGTCTCGTGGTTAGGTATTTTTTCCCCTTTCCTCTGCCGACTCGAGTGCTTTGCAGGCTCTGATTTGATGGTTATTCGTTTCGTCTAGATTTGCTATGCAGAGCTGGAGTATGATCTGCGCCCTGGCGGAACTTTCGCCGCCATACTTCAGGATACTACTCGACCATCCTTCCAAGTGTTGTCACTTTCCGGGCCAGTCTCTGAAGTTGTCCCTCCGCTTGTCGCTAAGATCCTCGTCACACCTGAGCCATCCTCCATGGAGCCGGAGCTAGAAGTACTGCATACGGTATACACTGACGAAACTGATTGTTCTAGCTTTGTCGAGCACTGCCTAGACTATTCCTGTAACATGGTCTGCTCCAGGATTACACGGCCACACTCTGCTATTGCAATGTCTTCTCTCATTTGATGTTAGATGTGCATTTTACTTACTGCTAGCACATGGAGGATTTTTGGTCCCCAAACAAGTGTAGGATTCAAACCATTGTGCGATGCGTGTGCAGGAGTCTACTTTGATTTAGTTAGGCGTGTAAGAGAGACATCACCAGCATAAGAAATTTTATTGGTCCTTAAAGAACGTCAGAGTTGTAGGGGTAACAAAACAAGTGTTGTACTTTAAAAAAAATGATTTGATCTTTAAGGCTGCCTTGTGCTACTCCCTCTTATCCATCTATTTGTAAGAAAACCATGTGTGATGGATTCAGGTGTACAAAAAAGTCAAAATGGACACCATGGATCTGCTATTCAGCATGGAAAGCGAAACCAAATGTGGAGGCACATGCCAAGTTTCTCCAATTCTCAGATGAAAATACATACAGGAGAAGATCAATTGTTTTTGAATACCAATTTGACTATTTGTCTTGTTTGACTAAAATCTTAGAGGCTCCATATGAAGGGCTTAATGGATTTATGGATTTTGGTGGCTTTGTAGAAGAAGTGAGGCACTGAGAAGTGTGCATCCGTTACTTTGTCTAGCTTGCCAAGATTGGGCTCAGGGTGTTCATATTCTTGCTTGATGAAGCCATGTTATCTAGACCAACCCCATGACGTGATAAGCAAGCTTTGCAAAAAAAAGTCCAATGTGTGCGCCAATATAGTATTTCCCTCCCCATGTGCATTATTTTATTACTTAGTTTTTCACATGCATCTCCGAGTGTGTGCTATATATTTATTTTCCAAGTACATGTTGCAATTCAAATAATTATTTGCAAGATGCAGCCTAAATTTGTAACACCACCAAATACAAGAACTATTTTCCAAGTACATCAATTGGCATAAACCTAAATTTGTAACACCACCAAATACAAGAACTAATTTGTTTGGACTGGCTTTACTGAAACTAAGATCTGTACAGTTTGGATGATAAACATTAACTGAGTTTTGTTACTTCACTGGATCCAAATACATAGCAAGGCTTACTTTTTCCCATGCAGTATATACAATATGAGAAGACCCAGTGTAAATTCCATTCTCATATTTTTGTCTTGCTTAAGTGTTTGTATTGTTATCTTGTATGAGTACATTTAGAAAGTATGATTATGTTAATTTTGTATTTGATTACAATATTTCACAGGCATGTGATGTACCACGTTATGATTCTTAATTTAATTTTGTATATGATAACATAATTCACAGAGATATATATGTTGTGAAGAGTGAAGAACATGCATTGCATTTGCACAACTACTCTCTTAACATTGCTTGTGTTTTCCAAGGCCATGTGACACCTTCTCTGATTCTGCAATTAAAAATGTTGATATTTAATTTTAGATGACCATGCGGTATATCATAAAGGATAGACTCGGAAAATGTAATACTACAAAAATTCTTATACCAATAATACTTTCCAGCAGCCATAATTAAATTTTTACACACCTTATCTGTTTTACTTGCAAAATGGTGCCCACATGAATCTTCTCGTATAGTACAACTTCAATAGCTACAACTTTGAAGGTTAGACTATCATTATTTTTCTTGATTATGAGTCTGACATATAGCAATTGTAATTTCACTATGGTCTATGCATGCCATGTTTAGTTTAAGCAAGTGATAAAATTTATGCTTGAATAGTAACACTCCAATGATGGTTGATTATTTGCCTACTAAATTTCTACACGCATTCATGCATGTTCCTTGTGGATTTTTCAGCCTATACTTGAATCATAGCTACACAAATGTTACTCTTTTTGACGGAGTGAAAATACATTATTTCTTGGGAACTCGGTTGCTTTAACTTTGAGATCATTTACATACTTTTATGTGGCAATGTAACACATGATAAATTATCATATGAGTGAGATGGGTCCTGGTTAGAAACATGTACGCTTGTGTAGCTGGCCTATTGTAATGCTAAATATTACACTGGGTAGAGATCATTTTCATTATATATACGTTTTCACTATCTTCCTACTCATTTCATGTAATATATCATAGGAAGAATTTAAAAAAGTAGAAGACAAGGATTCTTCTATTGCAAATAACTCTGTCGCATCATCTTATCATTTATAATTTTTTGCATTCATCATCTATGGGCGTGATTTCAGTTTATAGCTAATATAAAGTTGATTCTTCTATCTTAGTCTGCCTTGCAATGGTTATTTTTGCATTTTGTCACCGGATAGATGTCTTTTAATAATGTCTATTTGATGCACACGGTAATACGTGTATTATTTAATCATGCTCATTTCCGCACACTATCATTAGTATGTTTGTTCTAATGCCTCTTTTACTTGGGTGAATGCTAGAGATTTCTTCAAAGATGCATGTATCATCAAGAGGGTCTTGCATAGTATTAGTAGAGTGAAGGAAACATATTGTTCTTTTGCCAGTTCAAAGTGGAAAATACATTATCCCACCGGGTGTAAGGAATCGAAAAGCGTTTGCAGAGGCGTAGGATTGGATGAAGATATATGTGTTCGTCTGATCAATGATCAACGTAACCATTTTTTTTTGTTGCCTTACAATAGCACTATTGAAGGATCAGTTTTTGTAGACAAAGCCAGCTGTAATGATCGCAAACACAACCAATTTGGCTTGTGTTCATGAAGTTGAATTTCATATTGATAGCAACTTGGTGCTTATTTTTAGTATTTTAGTACTGTAGCAACACAAAGATGTGGAGGCGTTTTAGATGTTTTAATCGACACGCCGAGACAATCACATGGCGCTGTCTTGGTGACAAAGGAGTTACATGACTGAGGTGAAGCGCCCTAACAACGTAACAAGACCTTTTGCACATCATATGTGTATGAAAGATATTACTTGAAGCTGTCTCCACCATATGAACAAAGTTGAATCACAAGAGATCATAAACAAAGTGGAATCATAAAAGGCCATGCCTCAAATTACACGTTAGCAAAGTAGTTTTGAAGATTAGAGTAGTTTGTCACCTGTGGCAAAGCACAGGCATTTAACTAGTCACGCCACAAAATGGACGCCTGTGAGTGTGTATCCCTGGGCCTCGCTGTTTCCCTTTTCTATCTATAGCTCTGTTTCACTTTCTAGTTTGGGCTGCTACAAAACCAGAGTTTGTAAAGTTGGCACTATGAGCAAATAGCAAATGGATCGATCCCTCAAGAGGACGTACTATGTATCAATCGGAATCGATCTTTAAGCGGATCGAAGTGCAACACTGTTTATTGCTAGGGACACCGGATAAAATTGAACTTCTTTGGAAAATAGCTATTTTCACCGAGCGCGCTACCCCTAAAACACGATTTCGCTTCGTAGCAGGGGCACCACCGTGCAACATTCTCATTGGTTATCTCTCTCCGCCCTGTCCACCTGGACTCTATGGATAACCTAGGTGGGCAAGTTATAAATGTGAGTGATCAATTAGACAAACGGAGGAAATGTTTATAGAAAACTGATTTGCTAATTCTCATGATAATTAGTTAATTCATAGTCAGGTTTACTACCGTTACCATTAGATTACATCTGTGGCGCCCACATTGACGTGGTAATTTGTTTTTTTTCTGTTGCTTTTTTAGCGGTTCCTCGTTCATTGTTGTTTGCGTGGTGCGCCAACGGATCACGCCTATATGGGGAGCAGTTATCTTGATTTTCTCGAAGTAACTGTATCTCTTCTCTACTACATTGTAGCTGTTTTGAATTTAGATTTACTCCTCTCAGCTTCCCGCCATAACACCTCCGTTTATTTTGAATCCAATACTACCATCTTCCGTTCATCAAGTATCATCTAGATTAATCAAATGGCCATGATATGTTGGGTTCGTCTATTCCCACACGCGCCCGAGTGGACCTTCTATGAGCTGGACAAATTTTCTAGAGCACAATCCATGCAGATCTGAAACTGGGCCTGAGTTTTTCTATTCGAGCGGAACTAGAGGCATGATTGGTTGATGGGAGTTTCGCGTTTCGGCCCGTCGATTTGGCCCAGCTGCTACCGTATGAGTGAAACTGTAGTTGAACTAGATTTGGCACTACATTTGGATACCAACAATTTTTTAATTTTTTTTGCGAAACACAGTACAATAAAAAACACTCATACATACACGCATACACTCATCCCTGCTAGCACCAGCATGCGTTGATGCCAGACCGGTTACTCCAGTTTCGGTTTCTACTATGGATAATTTCACCTAAAACAATTGCAATGTGATGACAACATCTTAGAAATAATATGCGTTGTGCCTTCTCGCGAGCTTATGGGAAGAGAGGTCAAAGCTTAAATTACCACATTTAGAGTTAGGATAACGGGTTCGTAGTTCTTTTGGAGAGAAAATAGAAAAAAACTGCTCATTTTGAAGCGTGCCGTTACAAATTGCTAAGACATGATAGTTTTACTCAAGTTGAGACTGCATATATTCCCTCCATCTGAAAATAAGTGTCTTGATTTTATCTAGTAGATATAAATATATCTAAGTACATCTTAGTTATCGATACATCTGTATCTAGAAAAGGTCATGGCACGATTTTTTTTACAGAAGCCTCTCTTTTTTGGTATGCCGCTTCACGAGCAAGGATCGCCGTGAGGAGAGCGTCACACTAATGGGCCGGCCCATCGCATACACCGCAATGCCGCAAGCTTTTTGGGTGTGGTTTTGTATTTACGTTCGGTCGGCTTTAGAAAAATACAAAATTATGTTATTGAAGAAGATAAAGTTTGAAGATCTCGGAAATTTGCTCGTCTCTGTTAAACTTTATTTGTAATAATCGCTAGATACAGCTCATGTACCATGTACTGCTACAAATACCTTAACCGCCGCCGTCTCGGTTGTTGTCGCCGCCGTGCGCTTGGGACGGATAGCTGAAGGGGCACTGAGATTCGAGCTGCTGGCTCCACCGGCGGACGGCCGCGGCGGGGAGGAGATGTACTTCGATGGTGGGCGCCGGGAAGGCAACAACTGTTTTTTTTGGAGGATGCTCTCTGGCGCCGCCCGTCGTCTCCGCGTCACGACACCACTCTGTCCTCCCCGTACCCTAGCGCCAGTCCATCCTTGCGCTCTGGCACCGCCCGATTCTAGCTCCACGATAAGATATGGGGTCCTCCGCCGCGCCTGTAAGGGTATTTTACCCTTATCCATTATTTTGGTAACAATGACACCGTGCTAGTGTATTTGGACTAATACATGACTACTAGATGATTCCCAGGTATTAGCCAAAGAGGTATAAAGGTGTATCAATGGAACAAGAAGGCTAAAGGTGACCCCCCATTTCAACAA
>NC_061511.1:279475268-279524204 GCF_022539505.1 Lolium rigidum | reverse complement strand
GTATTTGAATTCATACCATTACCTCCATTCCATCCATAAGATTATGATGATTTTCTTGATTCCTTCCATGTGTGAGTAGTTCCATTTGTTCTTGGGGAGATGGAGAAACCCTAGCATCCCTATGACATGAATCAAATATGATCTATGATTTTAATATATGATTGTGTATTAGTTCTCTCTCTAGATATTATGTGAAGTACACCATGTAATATTTCTCTTAGGGACTAGATAGAGAACTACCCTTTGAAGTATGATATTATGTACGGTTGGAAGTGGCATTACCGTGGCGGTGCTCTATCATATGGAAGAGGGGGATAAAGAGAGACTCACTAAGCTCATATCGATAACCATGGGGAAACCCTTAATTGCGATAGTCAACATGTGGTTCAGAAGGCTAGCCGCAGTGGTTATTTAGAGATGCGATGGCAGATGGTTTTCTGAACCCATCTTATTATGGAGCTCTCTCCACACACAACATGATTAAAATCACATTTTATCTTTATTAACATTAATCCTAATGCTAGAGGTGGATCCAACAAATTCCCGAAAACACTTTGCCTCATTGAGTTTCACTTCCTTTCTCACTACACTTGTTACTTTATTGCTTTGTTTACTTTCTTGCAACCAAATACAACTCTCTTCAAAACACCCTTACTTGAGATTAAAAAGTGACTTACAAGTGGCCCTCGATTGATAGTAGAAGGGACATTAAAATCTTAACTAGTAGCTCCTCATGGTTCGATACTCTTATGTCGAAACTAGCTACAATTGAACTGTGCACTTGCACTCATCAAAGAACTAGAGCATATCCAGGCGCATCACACACATGGCAAAACCTAGGGATTAAATTAAGAGATTGCTGAGGCGTTTGAGTTTGAAATCGCACAACACTCCTCGAGCATTTGTCCACCCCATCAAGAATCACCGCGACGTGAACAACATGACCTCCCGTCGGTAAGGAGCATTGGAGGAGGAGTTTCCTAGACCCTCATCTCCTCAGAGAGCCCCCCCCCCCCCTATAAAACCTGTTTAGCCTCCTCCGAGAGAGGGTCCTAGTCATTCTCGTACTGGATTCTATAGACACCTAACCAGCTATACAACTAACCAGCTAAACAGTCAATCGACAACCACTTTGTGCATTGAACACCACACACGTTAAATATATATATCCCACCAAGTAGAAATGATGTTACCGGGAATCTATCACGGGGAGGTCTGAACCTGTATAATCTTTGTGTGTCTAAGGTAGTTAGCCCATCAGATCATGGCTGCACCCTACCTCCATCAAAATTAACTTAGTCAGAGTCAAAACCTCGACACTACTCGAGTACCATGTTTCAATTTCCACGGTATAAACCCACGAGTCCGACCATTATTGGTTGTACCTCACAATGGCCTTGGTGAAGGCATTTTTTTGGGAATTCGGACTTTGCACGAACCTTCTCAAGGGTAAAAACCTAAAATCTTTGACCAACATTGACATCGCTTATGCATCCTTCCTTCTTCGAGGCGTCACTTTTGGATAACCTCTTTTGTATGCATGTATGTTAATGTGAGTAATTGATCATCGTGGTAGTTTTTTTCTTTTTTCGTTGTGTGATCATTGACGTCTTCGGGCATTTTATTGTGCAAATCCTATGTGTAATTGATATCTTCACTATATTAATATAATCCCTTTATCGAAAAATAGAATTCCCCAAAATAAAGGAGTTCATTATCTCATTTCTACCATCTGCAAGGTCTTATCCAAAAATTTCCTACTTCATCCGGTCTTAAATACTTGTTGAACTAAACCCACAGTAAGTATTTTGGATCGGAGGGACTACATGGCTTCAATCCTAAGAAATTCTTACAAAATTCCTTCATTCCAAAAATTACGAAAATATCGGTATAAAACACTACTCTATTCGTTTCAAATTAATTGACACAGATTTTTTTCTTCAAAATAAGAAAACCAACAAACTAAAATGTATCTAGAGCAGATCTGATGAAGGGCTCCTTTGATTAGTCGGATTTGTATAGGAATCGTGTAGGATTTAGATCCTATAAGAAAATTTTCTACACGGGTAGTTTGATTCATAAGAACATATTCTATAGGAATCTTGTAATGTAATCTATAGGAAAAAACATTAGCTCATATCTCATGAAAAAATTCATTTGCCACAATCAAACAAACTTTATCTTCCCATAGAATTCAAGTAGACATGACATCCTAATACTATGGCTTAGCTATTCTTATACTTTTTCTTTCCTATGAACAAAGGAGGCCCAAATCTAGATCAACTAATTTAGAATGGGGTATATAGAAATCATTTGAGAAGAGTTTCCATCTCATGTGCACGACTGAACATGCCAGCCAAGACGGAGAGAAGAGAGATTGCATTATTGCTTCCGTAGCAGCTGTGGTAGCAAAAGGCCACTTGGTACTTTGCTTATTTTTATCCACCCAAAATCTACTTTTGCACCTTTTCTTGCACCACCTTTGCCTCATGTGGTCTGCAGAAAACCCAGTTTGCTAGTTCTGGAGCCAAAAGGACTAGGCGCAGCAGCAAGGACAAAAGCTAGGATCTACGTAATGCGCAGCAGCAGATTGCAACTATTGCGCTGCAGCGCAGGTGCGCGTATCCCAACTCCCTCCTCTGCCCATCTCACGCGACTCCGCTGATCCGTTGCAGAGGAATGTGCTGCCAAAAGCTAGAGACCCCACGCCTTTTCTCTCTTTCATCAGCCCACGAGGGGCCGGGCAAGAGGGAATTTTCCTATCCAACGGCCGACGACGAAAGCTACCAGCGGAATCCTGGCGATAGATGGAGATGGACTCACCTCCGCATCTGATGCTTTTGACGTGTATGGTCTTTCTTTTTTCCCCTTTCAGATCTGGTTGCTTTTGTTCATGCGAGAAGGAATATCGCCATCTTCATTGATCATACATGCACGAGCAGAGCTGTACAATCAAGATGGAGTGCTTTGGAGAAGTTGCAAAACCTACCACCGGATAAGCTACTTTCTGAACCATAATAGAAAGATTGCCAAGAGTGCCGAGTTGCTGAATCGAGACCTGACCTGTCGCGATTGAAGGCAGTGACTCGTGGTGATCTTTATTTGTAGAGCTCCATGTGCGGCCAAAAGGAGCAAAAACCTCCGAGGAAGCATGGGGTCACTGAAATGATGCTAGAGGGCCTAACTATTGATATTAACTTAGCCCTGTTGCGTTGGATGCACCCAGATATGGTAGTGTCACGATTCAGGCATCATAGAGAAATATGATTGAATAGTGTGCATTCCCGTTATCACCAAGTTGATGCTACAGGCCGGAAGGCAGAACGCATTCTGGTTTGTGTCTCGATGGAGAGCATGCGTTGCATGTACACACTTACTAGTTACAGTTGTGACAATTTTCGTAATTTGCACTTGGTTCACCGTATTTTTGGCCGGTCCATAATTCTTCTTCTGACGTTTTGTGCATGAGGAGCGTCTAATTTTTTGCAGATCATGTGAAGTCACACAAATCCGGCTGGAAATCTGGGGTACAACAAAACAGCTCAGTAATATTCCGGGATGACATATTAAAACGGGATTCCAAGCGGGACCGAAGATGTTATGCTATGTGAATGAGTAGCATTCCTAAAGGAAAGGAAAATGAGCTGGCCCGAGGTGGATAGGAGAAGAAAATGTACATCCTATGCTTATTCATTTTTTCTATCAATTGGTCATTTTTTTGGGTGTTATACTGTTTTTTATATTTTATTCGGCCATCCATATGTCAAATACTACGGCCTCCATTTTAATGAATAAAACTACTTTTTAAAAAGTCAATTTAAGCAAAATTTAACCAAAATTTTAGAAAAGTATATCAACAAGTTTAATACTTTATATATCATATAAAAAATTATGTCATGATGTATCTAATAATACTGACTTTATATTTTACACGTTAAAAAATTAGTTAATTTTTTAATAGTTTAATTTTTAAAATAATATAAGACTTATTACATTAAAATGGAGATAGAAGAATGTTTCAGGGGAAAAAAAGGGACAACGCTTGCGTGTGAATATGACAGGCCAAAGGGAGTTGATTGCGTGAGTTGTCTTATAGTTGACAGATCACGATTACTTGAACAAGAGCTGCTACTATTCTTGTATCGTGGAGTTGTGAGAGTGGATATAATGAACCGGGCGGCATATGCTCCTGGCGTAAGTCGAGATCCTATTGGTCCAGCTGGTTCGGTAGACTCAGGTATTGTTTCCCAACAAGTAAAAGAAAAGCATGTATAAATAACCAGTGGTCCCTCCCCCATGTGGCCCTTTCTCTCACGCGTCCACGCGAGGCCATGTCTCTCGGTGAGATTACATAGACAGTCGCAATGCAGTGACTCGGCATTACAAACACCAGCAGAGGTTGCCGGCGGCACTGCGGGGCCACCCCGAGGCAGAACGAGGAGTAGCATGTCCTGGAGATAATTAAGGTTCTACCGAGATTTTTGCCGGCTGCCGGGCGATCCGTCGGCGTACGAGTCCGGCCAACCAGGTGATCAAGAAGAAGCGAGCGCCGGCCGCGGCACGTCCTGGACCGAGTCCTCTCGTGCGTCCGCAGGGAGAAGCTGATGTTTGATCCCCCGTCCAAGACGGCCAGCCATGTGTTCGTCGTCGACCAGGCCGTGCTTGTCACCTTCCTGAGCTTGTGCCTTGTGGTACTACGAGAGGATCCGGGACGCGTACGGCACCGGCGGCAGGGTGCACGTGCACCAGCCCAGCCACGAGGGGCGGCAGAAGGGGGGCGACAAGACGCACGGCGGAAGGGCGCTGGGCGAGATGTACCTGCTCATCACCTGCGACGTGCTCGTCACCACCGCTTCTCCACATCCGGCTACGTCGCGCAGTGGCTCGGCGGGGTACGACCCTGGATCATGCCCTTCACACCCATAGATGGGCGACGCAGTGCTTCATAGGTGCTGTGGGGACGCCGAAAGATGGTCAACGGCGGCAGCAGGGTGCTGGAGATAGCGCCGTCGTATTGTAGGCGTATCCAGCAGATCAGCGCGGTCGACGGCGGGACGTTGTGCGGTACTACAGTGTCCTAGTGCCTACACAACGCCCAGTCACCGACGGCAGCGACCTCCTCTGCTACGACAACCTAGTTCGCGCTCGTCTACGCGCTCACCGCTCAGCACCGTTGACTCCTGACACATCTCAGCGGCGACGACATGACCGGCGGCTGACACAACACAGCGACGGCGACACCCTTGCTACTGACACAGAGCAGCGGCGGCGACACAATCGGCCGCTAAAACCGCGCAGCGGCCGCGGCACTATTGAAAGCGAGACTGGGCACTATGACACGGGGCGGTGTCCTTGAGTGAGAGGAGAAGCGGCGCACCGCCGCAGTGGCTCTAGATGTTCTTGGTCAGGGAAGGGCGGCGAGCGCACGGACGAGGGTGGCTAGGTCGACGCTGAGAAGCTCGCTGCCGCTTCTTGTTGTGCGCGCGCCGGCGTGGTGCGGGACTGCGGGCGTGCAGCAGAGGCGCTGAGGCGGCAGAGTGCGCTCTAGAAATTCCTCACCGCCGTCCCTCGTCACAGTGGGCAGTGATGGAGAGCGGCGCACGGAACATCTGGCCGGCGCTGACAGGAGCGGCGCTACCGCGGGGAATCCTTCCGAGCGATTTCTCTCTCTGATTCCATGTGGTAGCATTAATTGCGGGTCCGCACAACGTATACTCGTCCGTATTCTCAATTTTGTATTAAAGTAGGCTTGTTTCTCTGGTTGGTCCACAAACTACACGGACCAATAGGAGGATGACTTCCGCCCGGAGCAAATGCCCGCCGGTTCAACAAGGCATTTTTCGTGGAGTTGTCTTATATATTGTCTCCGTTCACGCAATCAACCATCTTGTTTATATATGTTTAAAACATCGAACGAGTGTGGCATGTACTATCTCTTTTTTGGCGGAGGGGAAAAACAGAACATATATTTCGTTCTAGCATATTGATTCATTAAATTTGTTACTTCTTTTGCCATCGAAAAATTAAATGGAAATATTTCAGAACTAGTAGGAAGTAGTACTTGCGTGTATGAATATGGCCCACCGATGGGTCCGCAAGAGCTTATAAACCTTTTTAGAAATCTGCATTAGCTTTCTAAATAGCTTGCATTTCAAAACGGAAATAATTCCCTCCGTTCGTAAATATAAGTCTTAGATTTATTTAAATCTAGACGTGTCTAGTTATTATTATCTAGATACATTTAAATTTATATAAATCTAAAACATTTATTCATAAATAGATGCAGTGCTAAATTTTCTTACGAATCCGTCTGACTGTCTACATTCACTCAATCTAACTTGTTGTTTATGTTAAACGTCGAACGTGTCCCGCATGTGGTTTCTTTTGGAGAGATTTTCACATCATATCAGGGGCCAGGGCAAGAAACTTCAACTCGAGAAAAGATTGTTATAGTAGATGGCTTCTAGTCTTCTAGTACTTGCAAGCGAAGCAAGTTAAGCCCGAGTAAAGCGCCGAAACATGTTTTTCTTTGTCGGAAAGGCGGAAGCTAGCCCAAAATCATAGTATAATAGTAAATCGTTCAAATAAATTTAAAGTACATAAAAACCCAGGCTCCTCCTTTGATCATCCACAAAAGATCCACCAGATCCTCTTGATGTTGGTAATGAATCCTTGTGTCTCAGATTTGCTGACGCATGGCCAGGAAGGGAGCAAAAGCAGCCGACACATAGTGGTCTACCTCCGCAAGAGAACCCTGTCGTTGCCATGGTTTAGTGTCATGAACGATGATCATGTTCTTGCATTGGAACCAAGGGTCGTTCAGTTGAACGGCCATCATGATATATATCCGCTTTGTGTGATTGATTATCGATGAAGTAGTCGGAGTAGAGCATGCAGTACCCCTCAAGCCTCTGCCTCGGCTTGCTCTTCATCCTCCCCTTCTTGGAACCTCCACGCTAAGGCTTAAGGCTTCATATCTCGGGCGTACATGGCCATGAGAGACGGGAGTATCATGTTGTGCTCGTCGCCAGCGGAGTCGGCGGCAGCAACAGCCTCGGCCTCTTCCTCGAGGAAGGCGGCCATCTCCTCGCCGTCTGAATCCATTCGGGCAATGCGCCGAACACCTCGCGGGCAGGACGGAGTGGGCGATACCCGGAGCTGTTGGTCGATGCTACGGGACGGCGAATCTGTGGATGGTGGCTGGGGAGAGGTGGGGAAAGTTGTTTCTGCCCAACGGCGCTGCCTTCACTGGTGGTCGGATACATCGAGGCGGTGGTGTGTAGCGATAGGTGGTAGAGGCGGCGAATTGGGGGAAGGGGGAGCAAAGAGGTGATGTGTGACTTTTTTGGAGTTGTGTTGCTGACTACGCTGTCCTACGGCGTTTTGGCCTCCTGCCAGCTCCTCTGCTTGCCCTCCTGTGGGTTGGGAGTGGGCTAGGAGCGCCGACAGCAAAATCGACTAGTGGCATCCCAAAAACAACTTCGGGGAGGCCGACTAGAAGCAAAAAAAAAAAAAGCATTGGTGCCCCCAAAGCCGTTTGGGGAGGGTGGGGGGGGGGAGGGAGGACTGGAGATGCTCTTATTTTTGTTCGCGTGAATACGAGGATAGTGAAACCTAGCCCAATGGCCCGATGTAAAGGGATCGCTATGGACGCCTCCTTTGACTTCAGCGGCTGCTCCAGGTTTGGTGGGGGCGGATGGTCTTCTGTGGCACCATCAATGATGGCGGCCACATCCCCACCCTTTTTTAAGGATAGCGACATCGCCTACCTCGCCCACACCTCCTCCCAGCCATTGCCACTCTCTAGTGTCCTTGTGTCTTTGGAGCACGGGTAGCGTCCCTCGAGATGACCATGGGCAAGGGTTGGCCATGCAGAAGCTGAAGCACGACACCACGAGGACGGGTCATCAGCGGCGAAGCCGAAAAATCAGCTTGCCCGCGTCCCTGCCCACCTGGATGCGGTGATGGCGCTCTACAACAACAAGACCAACTGTGAGAGGTGGGACGACTGCCAACTCCTAGGCGGTTGGCTGTTGAAAGAGGGAAGGGTGCCCATGTAGTCGATGCTGAGGCAGGGAAGGGCGCGACGCAATGAGATCATGTGGCGGCATGACCGTCTTCCTCCTGATCTCCTCGCGGACCTGGCTTACGATCTCGACTTGATGTTTTGGAACACCTACACCAAGATCGATCGGGATCCTCTAGGTCATGCCAGGTTCCTCAGCGAAGATGAGTTCGAGTACGACCCTCCGTTGGCTGCAGAAGTGAAGAAGGAGGCACATGAAGAGTTATCGCTGCCCAATAGGGATGACACAACCAACTATTTGGGCTACCTCGCCTACTTGGTGGAGGTGACCAAGGAGGAGGAAATGGAGGACTAGCTCCTTGTCATGCCGGAACGGGTGCACGAAGAAGACGCGCTCAGGCTCTCCATGAAGGCGTGCGAGCTACAGGAGCCGCCTAGCGCACAGAGGCGGCCTTTCATTCCCTACATGCCAGAAGGGATTGACGAGGAGTAGGTGCTAAGGCTCGCAATGGAGGCCTCGCGTGCACTGATACGTCTCCGACGTATCGATAATTTCTTATGTTCCATGCCACATTATTGATGATTTCTACATGTTATATGCACACTTTATGTCATATTCGTGCATTTTCTGGAACTAACCTATTGACGAGATGCCGAAGGGCCAGTTCCGGTTTTCTGCTGTTTTTGGTTTCAGAAATCCTAGTAACGAAATATTCTCGGAATTGGACGAAATCAACGCCCAGGTTCCTATTTTGCCCGGAAGCATCCAGAACACCCGAGAGCCGCCGGAGGAGGGCCCCGTGGGCCCGGATGACAGGGTGGCGCGGCCGGGGCCTCGGGCCGCGCCCCTATGGTGTCGTCGCCCCTTCGACCTTCTCGACGCCGCCTCTTCGCCTATATAAAGGTCCCGGACCTAAAACTACGATACGGAAAAGCCACGGTACGAGAAACCTTCCGCGAGCCGCCGCCATCGCGAAGCCAAGATCCGGGGACAGGAGTCTCCGTTCCGGCACGCCGCCGGGACGGGGAAGTGCCCCCGGAAGGCTCCTCCATCGACATCACCGCCATCTCCATCAACGCTGCTGTCTCCCATGAGGAGGGAGCAGTTCTCCATCGAGGCTCGGGGCTGTACCGTTAGCTATGTGGTTCATCTCTCTCCTATGTACTTCAATACAATAATCTCATGAGCTGCCTTACATGATTGAGATTCATATGATGATGCTTGTAATCTAGATGTCATTATGCTAGTCAAGTGGGTTTTACTTATGTGATCTCCGGAGACTCCTTGTCCCATGTGTGTAAAGGTGACAGTGTGTGCACCGTGTGGGTCTCTTAGGCTATATTTCACGTAATACTTATTCACCGTTATGAATGGCATAGTGAAGTGCTTATTTATATCTCTTTATGATTGCAATGTGTTTTGTATCACAATTTATCCATGTGCTACTCTAGTGATGTTATTAAAGTAGTTTATTCCTCCCGCACGGTGTAATGGTGACGAGTGTGTGCATCCGTGTTAGTACTTGGCGTAGGCTATGATTATGATCTCTTGTAGATTATGAAGTTAACTATTGCTATGATGGTATTGATGTGATCTATTCCTCCTACATGGTGTGAAGGTGACGAGTGTGCATGCTATGTTAGTACTTGGTTTAGTCGTGTTGATCTTTCATGCACTCTAAGGTTATTTAAATATGAACATTGAATTGTGGAGCTTGTTAACTCCGGCATTGAGGGTTCGTGTAATCCTACGCAATGTGTTCATCATCCAAGAAGAGAGTGTAGAGTATGCATTTATCTATTCTGTTATGTGATCAATGTTGAGAGTGTCCACTAGTGAAAGTCTAATCCCTAGGCCTTGTTCCTAAATACTGCTATTGCTGCTTGTTTACTGTTTTACTGCGTTACTACTGCTTATACTTATTTATACCACCTGTATTTCACTATCTCTTCGCCGAACTAGTGCACCTATTAGGTGTGTTGGGGACACAAGAGACTTCTTGCTTTGTGGTTGCGGTGGTTGCATGAGAGGGATATCTTTGACCTCTTCCTTCCCGAGTTCGATAAACCTTGGGTGATCCACTTAAGGGAAACTTGCCGCCGTTCTACAAACCTCTCGCTCTTGGAGGCCCAACACCTGTCTACAAGAATAGAAGCACGCGTAGACATCAAGTTATTTTCACGGCGCCGTTGCCGGGAGGAAAGGTAAAAGGTACTCACACTCCGGATCTCGGCTACTAAGCTATTTTTGTCGTTGTAAGTACTCGAAGCTATTTCCTTTAGATCCTGCAATTGCATCTTTTTGTTTCTTGTTTACACTAGTTTGGCATAATGGATGACAATGAGCTTCTTATTCTATTTCCTGATTTAAGAAATGGATGGTTTGATGCGAAAATAAAAAAATCTATGGAACCTTATTTGCATGCTGGTAGTAATATTAGTATGAACGCTTTGAACACCATTGTTGCTAATGATATGGAAAATTCTAAGCTTGGGGAAGCTGGTTTTCACGATCTTTTTAGTCCCCCAAGCATTGAGGAGGAAATTTACTTTGATGATACTTTGCCTCCTATTTATGATGATTATAATGATAGTGGTATTTTGGTGCCACCTACTATGGAGAGTAAATTTTGTTGTGATTATACTATGCCTCCTACACTTGATGAGAATAATAATGATAGCTACTTTGTTGAATTTGCTCCCACTACAACTAATAAAATTGATTATGCCTATGTGGAGAGTAATAATTTTATGCATGAGACTCATGATAAGAATGCTTTATGTGATAGTTATATTGTTGAGTTTGCTCATGTTGCTACTGAAAGTTATTATGAGAGAGGAAAATATGGTTGTAGAAATTTTCATGTTACTAAAATGCCTCTCTATGTGCTGAAATTTTTGAAGCTACACTTGTTTTATCTTCCTATGCTTGTTACTTTGCTCTTCATGAACTTGTTTATTTACAAGATTCCTATGCATAGGAAGCATGTTAAACTTAAATTTGTTTTGAATTTGCTTCTTGATGCTCTCTTTTGCTTTAAATACTATCTCTTGCGAGTGCATCATTAAAACTGCTGAGCTCATCTTAACGGCTATAAAGAAAGAACTTCTTGGGAGATAACCCATGTGTTATTTTGCTACAGTACTTTGTTTTATATTTGTGTCTTGGAAGTTGTTTACTACTGTAGCAATGTCTCCTTATCTTAGTTTTGTGTTTTGTTGTGCCAAGTAAAGTCGTTGATAGAAAGGTTGATACTAGATTTGGATTACTGCGCAGAAACAGATTTCTTTGTCGTCACGTAATCTGGGCCTAATTCTCTGTAGGTAACTCAGAAAATTATGCCAGCTTACGTGAGTGATCCTCGAGATATGTACGCAACTTTCATTCAATTTGAGCATTTTTATTTGAGCAAGTCCGGTGCCTCAATAAAATCCATCTTTACGGACTGTTCTGTTTTGACAGATTCTGCCTTTTATTTCGCATTGCCTCTTTTGCTATGTTGGATGAATTTCTTTGATCCATTAATGTCCGAGTAGCTTTATGCAATGTCCAGAAGTGTTAAGAATGATTGTGTCACCTCTGAACATGTTAATTTTTATTGTGCACTAACCCTCTAATGAGTTGTTTCGAGTTTGGTGTGGAGGAAGTTTTCAAGGGTCAAGAGAGGAGGATGATATACTATGATCAAGAAGAGTGAAAGCTCTAAGCCTGGGGATGCCCCGGTGGTTCACCCCTGCATATTCTAAGAAGACTCAAGCGTCTAAGCTTGGGGATGCCCAAGGCATCCCCTTCTTCATCGACAACATTATCAGGTTCCTCCCCTGAAACTATATTTTTATTCGGCCACATCTTATGTACTTTACTTGGAGCGTCTGTGTGCTTTTGTTTTTGTTTTTGTTTGAATAAATCTTGTGTGGGAGAGAGACACGCTCCGCTGGTTCGTATGAACACATGTGTTCTTAGCCTTTAATTTTCATGGCGAAGGTTGAAACTGCTTCGTTAAATTGTTATATGGTTGGAATTGGAAAATGCTACATGTAGTAATTGGTAGAATGTCTTGAATAATTTGATACTTGGCAATTGTTGTGCTCATGTTTAAGCTCTTGCATCATATACTTTGCACCCATTAATGAAGAAATACATAGAGCTTGCTAATTTGGTTTGCATATTTGGTCTCTCTAAAGTCTAGATAATTTCTAGTATTGAGTTTTGAACAACAAGGAAGACGGTGTAGAGTCTTATAATGTTTACAATATGTCTTTTATGTGAGTTTTGCTGCACCGTTCATCCTTGTGTTTGTTTCAAATAAACCTTGCTAGCCTAAACCTTGTATCGAGAGGGAATACTTCTCATGCATCCAAAATCCTTGAGCCAACCACTATGCCATTTGTGTCCACCATACCTACCTACTACATGGTATTTCTCCGCCATTCCAAAGTAAATTGCTTGAGTGCTACCTTTAAAATTCCATCATTCACCTTTGCAATATATAGCTCATGGGACAAATAGCTTAAAAACTATTGTGGTATTGAATATGTACTTATGCACTTTATCTCTTATTAAGTTGCTTGTTGTGCGATAACCATGCTTCGGGGACGCCATCAACTATTCTTTGTTGAATATCATGTGAGTTGCTATGCATGTCCGTCTTGTCCGAAGTAAGAGAGATCTACCACCTTAATGGTTGGAGCATGCATATTGTTAGAGAAGAACATTGGGCCGCTAACTAAAGCCATGATTCATGGTGAAAGTTTCAGTTTTGGACATATATCCTCAATCTCATATGAGAATAATAATTGTTGCCACATGCTTATGCATTAAAGAGGAGTCCATTATCTCGTTGTCCATGTTGTCCTGGTATGGATGTCTAAGTTGAGAATAATCAAAAGCGAGAAATCCAAAATGCGAGCTTTCTCCTTAGACCTTTGTACAGGCGGCATGGAGGTACCCCATTGTGACACTTGGTTAAAACATGTGTATTGCAATGATCCGGTAGTCCAAGCTAATTAGGACAAGGTGCGGGCACTATTAGTATACTATGCATGAGGCTTGCAACTTGTAAGATATAATTTACATGATACATATGCTTTATTACTACCGTTGACAAAATTGTTTCTTGCTTTCAAAACCAAAGCTCTAGCACAAATATAGCAATCAATGCTCCCTCTGCGAAGGGCCATTCTTTTACTTTTATGTTGAGTCAGTTTACCCATTTCTCTCTATCTTAGAAGCAAACACTTGTGATTAATCGTGCATTGATTCTTACATACTTGCATATTATACTTGTTATATTGCTTTGCATTGACAATTATCCATGAGATATACATGTTACAAGTTGAAAGCAACCGCTGAAACTTAATCTTCCATTGTGTTGCTTCAATGTCTTTACTTTAAATTATTGCTTTATGAGTTAACTCTTATGCAAGACTTATTGATGCCTGTCTTGAAAGTGCTATTCATGAAAAGTCATTGCTTTATGATTCAGTTGTTTACTCATGTCATTACCATTATTTTAATCGCTGCATTCATTACATATGTTTACAATATGATCAAGGTTATGATGGCATGTCACTTCAGAAATTATCTTTGTTATCGTTTACTCCGCTCGGGACGAGCAGAACTAAGCTTGGGGATGCCGATACGTCTCCGACGTATCGATAATTTCTTATGTTCCATGCCACATTATTGATGATTTCTACATGTTATATGCACACTTTATGTCATATTCGTGCATTTTCCGGAACTAACCTATTGACGAGATGCCGAAGGGCCGGTTCTCGTTTCTGCTGTTTTTGGTTTCGAAATCCTAGTAACGAAATATTCTCGGAATTGGACGAAATCAACGCCCGTGTTCCTATTTTGCCCGGAAGCATCCGAACACCCGAGAGCCGCCAGAGGAGGGCCCTGTGGGCCCCAGACGACAGGGTGGCGCGGCCAGGGCCTGGGCCGCGCCCCCCTATGGTGTCGTCGCCCCTTCGACCTTCTGACGCCGCCTCTTCGCCTATATAAAGGTCCCAGACCTAAAACTACGATACGGAAAAGCCACGGTACGAGAAACCTTCCAGAGCCGCCGCCATCGCGAAGCCAAGATCTGGGGGACAGGAGTCTCTGTTCCGGCACGCCGCCGGGACGGGGAAGTGCCCCCGGAAGGCTCCTCCATCGACACCACCGCCATCTCCATCAACGCTGTTGTCTCCCATGAGGAGGGAGTAGTTCTCCATCGAGGCTCGGGGCTGTACCGGTAGCTATGTGGTTCATCTCTCTCCTATGTACTTCAATACAATAATCTCATGAGCTGCCTTACATGATTGAGATTCATATGATGATGCTTGTAATCTAGATGTCATTATGCTAGTCAAGTGGGTTTTACTTATGTGATCTCCGGAGACTCCTTGTCCCATGTGTGTAAAGGTGACAGATGTGTGCACCGTGTGGGTCTCTTAGGCTATATTTCATGTAATACTTATTCACCGTTATGAATGGCATAGTGAAGTGCTTATTTATATCTCTTTATGATTGCAATGTGTTTTGTATCACAATTTATCCATGTGCTACTCTAGTGATGTTATTAAAGTAGTTTATTCCTCCCGCACGGTGTAATGGTGACAAGTGTGTGCATCCGTGTTAGTACTTGGCGTAGGCTATGATTATGATCTCTTGTAGATTATGAAGTTAACTATTGCTATGATGGTATTGATGTGATCTATTCCTCCTACATGGTGTGAAGGTGACAAGTGTGCATGCTATGTTAGTACTTGGTTTAGTCGTGTTGATCTTTCATGCACTCTAAGGTTATTTAAATATGAACATTGAATTGTGGAGCTTGTTAACTCCGGCATTGAGGGTTCGTGTAATCCTACGCAATGTGTTCATCATCCAAGAAGAGAGTGTAGAGTATGCATTTATCTATTCTGTTATGTGATCAATGTTGAGAGTGTCCACTAGTGAAAGTCTAATCCCTAGGCCTTGTTCCTAAATACTGCTATTGCTGCTTGTTTACTGTTTTACTGCGTTACTACTGCTGCGTTACTACTGCTTATACTTATTTATACCACCTGTATTTCACTATCTCTTCGCCGAACTAGTGCACCTATTAGGTGTGTTGGGGACACAAGAGACTTCTTGCTTTGTGGTTGCAGGGTTGCATGAGAGGGATATCTTTGACCTCTTCCTCCCTGAGTTCGATAAACCTTGGGTGATCCACTTAAGGGAAACTTGCTGCTGTTCTACAAACCTCTGCTCTTGGAGGCCCAACACTGTCTACAAGAATAGAAGCACCCGTAGACATCATGCACCCCTACCCCCACCACCACCACCAAGGTCACCGTGCAATCATTGGCCCGATCCTCCACCTTCACTCCATCTGGCGGGCGCCTACCCATGTATTTCCTCTGGTAGCGCCGGCGCCCAGTTATTCGTGGGAGATACTGGTGATCATGGACCTGACCCAGGAGGATGACTACAAGCAATAGACTAGAGCTTCAGCCAATTTTTAAAATCTTCTACGTATTCTTTATTTGTTTCAACTATGTAAATTAATTGGCTATCTATAAAAGCTTATCAAAAAATTGCGTCGAGCCGTTGGGCTGCCCCTGACCCAAACAGACAATAAGGACGACACGGCCAATTTTTCCGACCCAAATAGACCAAAATAAACACTTCTAATGCATGATTGTTCCATCGGGCTGGAAATGCTCTAAACTGCCTCTGAGCAAGACGATGAAGCAGAAGACACACTCTAAATTAGAGTATCAAAACATTTCTTGTGCATTAATGACAACATACATCTTCTTCCATAAACCGTGGTACTAAATTAGTACTCCCTCCTTCCCATTTTATGTAGTGCATAATTTTCCGTGTAAGTTAATGTTATCACTAGAATTTGACCGGATCAGAGGTGGGCCGCGATTGAAGATGGGCTTGAAGAATATACATGGAAGAAATACATGAATCGGCCTTGCATACAAAGTTTGGGCTAGTTTGCCCGTGTATCTGTAACATAGTAGGATACGTGTCGTTTAGATAGAGTTTGGCTTGTGCCCGGTTGGGATTATTCCCACGTTAGAAAGTCTACGGACTATAAATATGTATCTAGGGTTTATGAAATAAACAACAATCACGTTCACCACAAACCAATCTAGGCGCATCACCAACTCCCTTGTCTCGAGGGTTTCTTCCGGGTAAGCATCATGCTGCCTAGATCGCATCTTGCGATCTAGGCAGTACACGTTTATTCGTTGTTCATGCGTTGCTCGTGCTGAAGCCTTGTTGATGGCGAGCAACGTAGTTATCATAGATGTGTTAGGGTTAGCATTGTTCATCGTATCATATGCTGTCGTCGTGCAACCCTTAGACGTCTAGCCGTCCTTACACCTATCTTAGGTGTAAGGGCGGCACCCCGCTTGATCATTATTTAGTAGATCCGATCCGTTATGATTGCTCCTTGTTCTTCAAGGATTAGTTTAATATCTGCATAGTTAGGCCTTACAAACGAGTTGAAGGATCCAGTGGCGCGTAGGGTGTAGTTTGCTAGCTCTAGACAGGATGTTCCGAGGATCAACTTCGTGTTGGTTTTTAGGCCTTGTCTAGGGTCGGTTTACGATCACCGTGCGTGGCCGCCAGGCTCAATCACGAGTAGGATGTTCCGATTATGCGGTGAAAACCCTAAATCGTAGTAGGTCTTTTTAGCTTTATTTTGATCAAGCAGGACCACCATCTGATCGTACACCTCGTACGCATAATGGGTGGATCGGCTCCTTGAGCCGATTCACAGGATAACCTGAGAGCCGATCGAGGCTCGTATTTAATGTTTACGTGTATACCATGCAGGAAACTAAGCGAGGCACAATCCTACACCTTCCTGACCAGGTATAGGTCAGGTGGCACGCCCTTGCACCAGCATCGGACGTGCGTGCCGAGTCTTTGCGGGCCGTCGCTCGGAGGGACCAGGGCCAGCCGCAGTCCTGGGAGCCTCCCGGCTCTACAGTGTTGCCCGTCGGTGCTCGCTGGTGAGTTTTTGACCGCAACACATTCTGGCACGCCCGGTGGGACAATCTTCGACATCAACCGCATCGCCATCTACATCTGAGATGGCGGAAGGCTCCAGTCACGTACGAGGATCTGACCGAGGAGCTCAAGAAGAAGCATGACGAGGTCAAAGCAATCCTCGAAGCCGACCTCATCGGCTCTTTTCACAGAACCCGCTCACACGGCATCAGGTGGAAAGGGTTCTCACCTGAAGGCGCGCTCGATGGAGTGGACCTGTCTGCCCCGTCAGAAGAACGCACCAGGTCCCTGCGTCAGGAGATTAACTTCATGGTAGCACATTCGCTACACCGCCATTCTGAGAGCCTGGTGAACACTTTGGAGCGTGTCGCTCTTCGGGTGATCCAGGAAATCATGAGGCATCAGTACTCTCCGTCAGGACCAGCTCTAGGGACTCATCAAGGAGAGATGCCACTCCAGTCCCGTCCACCGCTGCCATTCGCGTTGGCAGCACCAGAAGTGCCGATTTCACCGGCATACGTCGTCTACAAGATCGGTGGTGACCCTAGTGACTACCAGTTCTTGCATGAGGCGCCCAAGGAGATCCCTCACGGATACACGTGCACATACGTGCCAGACTGCAGTAACTGGGCACTCACAAACCAGACTGCAACAGCAGGGATTTCTGGAACAACAGGAGGAACTTCGGGAACAGATCTTGAGAAACAGACGTGGCTAGCTAAGTATGCCACTCCGACAAACCTCCAGAGCTCAGCTCTTGCAGTTGGCTCAGAGCTGGAAAAGCAAGCATGGCTGGCTAAGTATGCCACTCCGGCGAATCTTCAGAGTTCGACGCCTACAGCCAGCACCGCGGATCAGATCAGTACAATCCTGAAAGACCAGTTCGGCATGGTGCCGAAAAGGAGGACAATCGGCTATTCCAAGCCGTACCCCAACGAGTACGAGTTGATCCCGCTACCACCCAAATATCGGCTCCCTGATTTCTCCAAGTTTAATGGATCGGATGGTTCCGGCTCCATCGAGCATGTGAGCCGATATTTGGCACAGCTGGGCACGATCTCGGCATCGGATGAGCTGCGTGTGAGGTTCTTCGCACAGTCCCTCACAGGATCGGCTTTTGGGTGGTACACATCGCTGCCACCAGACTCAATCCGGACTTGGGAGCAGTTGGAAGAGCAGTTCCACATCCAGTATCACTCAGAGGCTTCCGAGGCTGGCATTGCCGATCTAGCACAAGTACGACAGAAGCGCGGAGAAACAGTTTCAGAATAGGTCCAGCGCTTCAGGACCGTTAGGAACCGATGCTATTCGGCTCGTGTGACCGAAAAAGAAGCGATCGAGTTGGCGGTGGTGGGTCTCGCATCACCGATCAAGGACGTGGCCTCCCAAGCAGACTACCCTTCACTGGCGCACATGGTGCAGAAGCTGTCAGCATATGAACAGCGCCACCCAGATGTATACCAGGATAAATTCAAACGTGCGGTGGTCCTAGTTGAGGCAGATGAAGATGAAGGTTCTGCGGGAGATCAAGATGTAGCAGTGGCTGAATGGACTCGGGGGGCAAGCCCCGTATCCTGTAAGTGGGTTAAGCCACAAGGTCCTCCAAGAGGGTTTGACTTCGATGTCACCAAGGCTGAGCAAATTTTCGACCTCTTACTTAAGGAGAAGCAGCTAAAGGTACCCGAAGGCCACAAGATCCCCACGGCTCAGGAGCTGAACGGAAAGCCATACTGCAAGTGGCATAACACGTTCACCCATGCCACCAACGACTGCAGGGTGTGGCGTCAGCAGGTCCAAATGGCGATAGAACAAGGGCGTCTAATTTTCAGCCAGTACGCCATGAAGGTCGACACACACCCCTTCCCCGCCGTTAACATGGTGGAGTACACTTACCCTGGAGGGTGCCAGCCAGGATTCTCGTTCAACATCAACATGGTAGGACCTGGGCACCACTCTGGTAAGGACGGAGACGAGGGCAGCTGCTCTCATAGCAAGGACACCGAGGAGGCCGTTCCACGCGATCGGCTCCGTCACGATGGCAAGTGCTACATCACAGAGGGAGAAGTGAGGAATGTGAGATATCATCGACCTCTCTCTGATCACCTCCTCAACAAATATGTGAGTCAATACGACCAACGCCGACGATACAACGACGATGATGAAAGAGATCGTCTGGCTAGGGACGCCGGGAGACACCGTCGGCATGATCGCGACGAGGAGAGATATGAGCGCCACGCCAAGGAAAAATCGAGAGAGCAAGACGACGTGGATAGGCACTGGGACTGTCCCTTCTTCAGGCACTGCTGGGATTCAGGAATGAGCCGATTGCCTACAATCGGCAACTGCCCAGAATGTAGACAGAAGAAGAAGGATGCAGCTAACGTGTCCGTGTTCAAACGTCTAGGGCCTCTCCCGCCTCGGAACAAGCACGCTGAGTCCTCTCGGGTAGAAGATCTCGAGGAACTAGAGGACGATGATGAAGAAGAAGATAAGTACCATCGGCCAAGGTGGTGCCACGATGGACTCGGCCGTTCCCAAAAGCGTAGGGTTCGGCGACTACGTGGTTTGGAGGAAGCCGAAAGGTTATACCTGCACACGTTAAGGAAGGCGCGGCCTGATCTGGCCGCGAAAATTCAGCGAACCCTGGACGAAGAAGGTCGGCCACAAAGGAAAGAGTGGCGCCCCAGACAAAAAAAGCCGATGATGAGACATCGGCTGGCACAAACATGGTGTTCATCCTTCCAACGGAGTTTAGTGCTCCAGGATTAGACGAAGCACCTGTGGCACAACTTGACTGCGGCCCACGGCCGGTTATCTTTGAGAAGCCACGAGAAAGAAGCTACACACACCTGAAGGCCTTGTACTTGCGAGGCTATATCAATGGGCATCCTGTCAACAAGATGCTGGTGGACACCGGAGCGGCAGTCAACATTATGCCATACTCCATGCTACGTCGGTTGGGACGCTCTAGCTCGGATCTCATCAAGACCAACGTGACACTGAGCGATTTCAACGGCCAAGCATCTGATGCACAAGGTGTTCTGAACGTGGATCTGACCGTAGGAAGGAAAACCATCCCTACGACGTTCTTTATTGTCGACAGCAAGAGCACCTATGCTGTCCTGCTAGGGAGAGATTGGATCCACGCCAACTGTTGCATTCCATCCACGATGCACCAATGCCTAATACAGTGGGATGGAGATGAAGTAGAGGTCGTCCACGCAGATGATTCAGCCGAGATTTCAACGGCCGGCATGAACGTTTGGGAGACAACAGGCCAAGAGCCACTCTCAGGCATCAATTTGGACGACTACGAGCGCATCGACGTGACGAAGGACGGGGTTAGGTTGGTTTTATCCACCGGCCTGACCGTGTAACAAGAGCAACATATATGGACAAACGTGGCGATGCCGATCCGTGGGATCGGCCCCAAAGATCTATGAAGGAACATTGCAAAACCTTCATTGAGCGATTCAATCAACATGGAGGCCGATTCCAGCAATCGGCCAAAATTATCCTCACCATGCATTCTGCCGGGGTTCAACGTCGATCTAATGGGCAATGGGTTTACGTCGGCTGATGAGCTGGAAGAAGTCAACACTGGTCCTAACAGAGCCGACGTTCACATATAGTGCCTTGGCTAACCACAGAGCCGATATCAGCAGTTACCTGGCAGAATCGGCTCGGGGGGCACCTAATCAGATGAACATGTGCGATACATGTGCAGTGAAATATTGGGGGCCGATAGAAAAATCGGCCAGTAAAAATCGGCTCGGGGGGCACCTAATCAGATGAACATGTGCGATACATGTGCAGTGAAATATTGGGGGCCGATAGAAAAATTGGCCAGTAAAAAAAAATTCTCATGATGTACAGCCGATGCACGGACATCGACTTTAGAGCTAACGAGCAAAGCCGATGCACAGCCATCGACTCTAGTACAAATTATATGGGATCTACCATCTGCGTGTTCAAGACGCGGATTTCGACCAAGTCGATCTTCGAGCCATCAGAGGTGTTTTGATGTACGAGGTAGCCTTCTGCTCATTAAGCCGTTGGTAGTCATCTGCAACATCGGCTTTCAACGGAAGAAAGTTGTTCGGCTTTGGCTGGCTCTGCATGGTGGTTTTTTCCGATTTGCTCGAGCTCGGGTCCATTGGTCTGAATTGTGTGTCCTCACCACCGTTTTCGCCTTGACTGAGGCTCAGGGGGCAGCTGACCTTGCAGATGATCTGCTTTTAGAAGCCGATTGGGGTGTCATCGGCTGACCCTGCATCATAACCTTCTTCGAAGGCGGTGAGTTGTTGCAAAAGAAGACCACCAGAGCTGCTGAAAGGAGCCTGAAAGGGAAGCCGTCATCATCTACAGGGTCAGAGACGTTTCTGTTGCTGCAGAAAAATGGAGCAGGGCGCTATGTTCGGACAGCGAGGAGCGGTTAAGGATCCCCTTCAGGCCAGAGACCATAGCGTGGGCATTGGATGATGTTTCCTTTGGGTCCGTTGCAGCTGCGAACCTGCGCGATTAACATCTGAGGTTCATATGGCCGTGGGTTGGATCTGTTCAAGCGGCGATTTGGGGATCTGAGTTTTGCTCTTTCCGACAAGTCGCAGATTACCATTTGGATGGACGATGGAGTTGGCTTTGCTCGCGTTTCATGACAAGGTCCGATGCACTACCATCGGCTCTTGATTTGCTGACTTATTTTGGCAATCGGCAAAATTGGTAAAAGGGCAGAATCAGTTGAGAAATTTCTTCTTCATTAATAAGAGGGTTTTTTACAATGAAGAGCCGATTGCTCAAGAAAGGAAGAACAAAAGAAGAGCCGATTGCTCAGGAACTACTAGTCCTACATTACTAATCCTCGCTGGCCTCGTCGTCGGCATCGTAGCTGCCGTCGGCGCTGCTTCCGGAGAGTTCCTCGTCGCTGCTGCCCCAGCCCTCGGCCGGGGCCTCTTCTTCCTCGTCATCATCATCGTCCTCGTTGTCCGCCCAAGCACGGAAGCGCTTCGCCGGCGGATACCCAGCGGAGGAGGAGGAATCATCCTCCTCCTCTTCCTCTTCTTCCTCGTCATCATCATCGTCCTCGCTGTCCGCCCAAGCGCGGAAGCGCTTCGCCGGCGGATACCCAGCGGAGGAGGAGGAATCATCCTCCTCCTCTTCTTCTTCTTACTCTACTTCTTCTTCTTCCTCCTCCTCGACAGAGGAGGTGGGGTTCGCCCAGGAGTGGAGGTCGTCTTCGCTCTCGCTCTTCAGCTCCCCTTCGATGAGGAACTCGAGGTCGTCCTCCCCATCGGTCAGAGGTAAGTCACCATCTGACCCGACGAGTGCTTCGGGTGGGCCATCTGGCATGTGGTCAAAGTTCCACTCCTGCTCGCTCGAGGAGGAAGATTGGAAAGAGAGGCCTGAGGAGATGGAGGAAGAGGAAGACATTGCTACAGGGAAAGAGGGTTTTTTAGGTGCCGATGGCCGGAACAGAGCAAGAGGATGAAGTGGCGAACCGTTCGGCACAGTTAAATAAAGGGGGTATAGTGGAGATTTAATGCCATTGCGGTTTCCGAGGGAGTGATGTTAAAGCTATCAAATCTTGCAAAGAAGTTGAGGAGGCAAGGCATCATGATGAAGGATACTGCGGCGGTTCTGCTCTGCCACGACATGACCCGACGAAGAAAAACAGAGTGATTTTGGAATTGTCATTTCCAAAACCAGGGGGGCATGTGTTATCACCAGAATTTGACCGGATCAGAGGTGGGCCGCGATTGAAGATGGGCTTGAAGAATATACATGGAAGAAATACATGAATCGGCCTTGCTTACAAAGTTCGGGTTAGTTTGCCCGTGTATCTGTAACATAGTAGGATACGTGTCGTTTAGATAGAGTTTGGCTTGTGCCCGGTTGGGATTATTCCCACGTTAGAAAGTCTACGGACTATAAATATGTATCTAGGGTTTATGAAATAAACAACAATCACGTTCACCACAAACCAATCTAGGCGCATCGCCAACTCCCTTGTCTCGAGGGTTTCTTCCGGGTAAGCATCATGCTGCCTAGATCGCATCTTGCGATCTAGGCGAGTACACGCTTATTCGTTGTTCATGCGTTGCTCGTCGTCGAAGCCTTGTTGATGGCGAGCAACGTAGTTATCATAGATGTGTTAGGGTTAGCATTGTTCATCGTATCATATGCTTGTCGTCGTGCAACCCTTAGACGTCTAGCCGTCCTTACACCTATCTTAGGTGTAAGGGCGGCACCCCGCTTGATCATTATTTAGTAGATCCGATCCGTTATGATTGCTCCTTGTTCTTCAAGGATTAGTTTAATATCCGCATAGTTAGGCCTTACAAACGGGTTGAAGGATCTAGTGGCGCGTAGGGTGTAGTTTGCTAGCCCTAGACAGGATGTTCCGAGGATCAACTTCGTGTTGGTTTTTAGGCCTTGTCTAGGGTCGGTTTACGATAACCGTGCGTGGTCGCCAGGCTCAATCACGAGTAGGATGTTCCGATTATGCGGTGAAAACCCTAAATCGTAGTAGGTCATTTTAGCTTTATTTTGATCAAGCAGGACCACCATTTGATCGTACACCTCGTACGCATCATGGGCGGATCGGCTCCTTGAGCCGATTCACAGGATAACCTGAGAGCCGATCGAGGCTCGTATTTAATGTTTACGTGTATGCCATGCAGGAAACTAAGCGAGGCACAATCCTACACCTTCCTGACCAGGTATAGGTCAGGTGGCACGCCCTTGCACCAGCATCGGACGTGCGTGCCGAGTCTTTGCGGGCCGTCGCTCGGAGGGACCAGGGCCAGCCGCAGTCCTGGAAGCCTCCCGGCTCTACAGTGTTGCCCGTCGCTGCTCGCCGGTGAGTTTCTGACCGCAACAGTTAAACTATGTAAACTTTGATTAAAAAAATAATAATACAAAGATCTACCATGTCAAATGCATATAATATAAAAATGTATTTCATAGCAATTCTAAAAATATTATTATTTTATTGTATATATTTATATTTTCATGAATATAGATAATTAAACTTTACGAAGTTTGACTTTGACCAAATCTTATATGCAATATATTTTGGGCAGGAGGGAGTACTATTTAGAGCAAGTCTAACAGTATAGTCTATTTTGAACTATAAGCAGATGTCATCTATAGCTAAATTATACAACATGTATAATAGCTGGCTATAAAAATGAACTACTTTTTATCAAATGGTTCACCTTTCACCCTCACAAAGTGCATATGAGCACGTGCTAGAGCTAGCTCTTGTATTAACCAATTTAGAGCAAAAACAATAGTATAGCCAGCAACTGGCTACAGTGGTTTGTCATATCATCTATAGCCAACTTATAGCCACCATATATAATAGTTGTATCTAAAAATGTACTATTTTATCAAAATATGACCCACAATTCACTCTCATAAAGTGGCTAGGAGCATGTGCTAGAGCTGACCCTTGCATGAGAGCCCACTTATCTTCTCTCTCCTATTTTCACTCCTCCAACTATGCAAAAATATAACGTTGTATCTCTTATAACCAGTTGAGTGTACCTCTGTACTTGGTCTTACCTCTTCTCTCCTTCAACTAGACAAAAATATGTTATTTTAATCTTTATAGCTAGCTAATTAGGATTTATTGTACTTGCTCTTAATGCATGTTCCTGATAAATTACTGATCCACAAAAATAAAAGATGGGTGGAATAAATTAGCAATATATTATTAAAATTCAAGGAATATTGTGCATGCTCGATAACATATTATGACCTAAAATGATCCTATTCTTATGCAGAATAAAAGGATCTGAATCCGAGGTTTAGATTAAATTAGTAGTATGTCAATTCAATTACTCCATACCGGTTTATAGGTCGTGCATGTATCCACAGATTATCAATTTTATCAATATAATTGTATAATATAAAAATATATCATTAAAAAGTTTAACACTTGAAGTTTCTATGATATGTTTCTTTAATACATACAACGTGTTAAGTTGATCATATTTACGATAAAACCAATAATAAGTACTCCCTCCTACCCAATATGTTGAATATAAGCTTTTGTCCAAGTCAAACTTCGTAAAGTTTAATCATATATATTGATAAAAATATAAACATATACAATGAAAAAAAAAATTATGAAATATATTTTCATATTATATGTTTTTGACATGGTAGATCTTTGTATTATTATCTATATTCTTGATCAAAATTTGCACAGTTTAACTTGCACGAAAAATTATACGCAACATAAAATGGGCAAGAGGGAGTATGGAGGTAGTAAATAAATGTCATTTATGCATGATAACCGGTCACATTAGACTAGTCACAATGTATAGTATCATATAGAAGTATCATGCGTATGATATTACTACATGTTACTATCTCCACAATGCATGGTATCATATACTACTATCATAGTCTCCATATATTAATTGTTTTGTAGAATCTCAATGCAAATATATGTACAAGATTTACTTGACATTAATTTTTCTAGTATTATGTGCTATGATACAGTATCTATCTATGATACTAGTACCCTCTCTCTCATCCTTAATTGCACTGCCACATCAGCATTTTGCATGCATGGAATGCATGACTACCTATGATATTCCCATTGTGGATAGTCTTAGTACCATTTAAGGTCTTGATAATCGTGAGTATTAGTACATCGGCACATGAAACCTTTTTCATGTGTGACATCGCATTAATATGGAGGTTATCCATCCCCACTTCAGGCCGTATCCTATAAATTGAAGGACCTTCTCCTTCATTTACCAATCAAACAAAAACTATCATATACAAGATCTAGCATTGTTTTTGTGTGCTCTGATCTTCTTTAGTCTTAGTTCAAATCGAGAGTAGCTTTCATATATCAATGGCGCATGCAAGCGTTTGTGATGTTGTTTTGATGTTGCTTTTGTGCTTGTCACCTACAATGGTTTGTGCAAAAGAATGGATCGTCGGCGATGATAAGGGCTGGAGCTTGGGCGTCTCAGGTTGGGAGAAGGGAAAGAACTTCTCCTTTGGTGATGTGCTTGTCTTCAACTATGACCCAAAGATGCACAACGTCCTTGAGGTGAGCACAGGAGAGTATGAATCGTGCAAATTCATCGGCGTCCCTTCTAGGAGATACAACTCTGGCCATGACCGCATCCAGCTCCTTGGCACCCTGGCCTCCTATGTATGCGAGACTCCGGGACACTGTGATAGATGCATGAAGATCCACATCCCTATTCAAAATTAGGAACGATGCAAATTATCCACATTATTCTTGTGGGTAACTGGGTATGTATGTGATAGAAGAAATAAAATCGATATAGTTTGTGGCACTTGCTTGGTACTCATGTGTATCATCGTTTTGCATATCCGTCTTCTCAACCTAAATATATTTAATTATTCATTATAAAAATGGATAAATAAACTGACCTAAGCGATAAAAGCCATGAATATTGTTGATTAAGAGTTTTCAACAACTTCTTATTTTAGTGATCTTATTTGAACACTTTGGTTCTAGTACTACAACACTATTCAGACAAATATTTTATATACTAAAAAATATATATGTAGATGCATTATTGAGAGATCAGCTACAAATTCTCATAGAATATTCATTTGACAATGGCTAATGTTTTTTTATTAGCGCAACACTTGATTTCTACTATGATCTTGCGTCAAGCTCTTGCACCAGTTTGACACTTTTGGCCTACTGGTAGGGAATACCCAACTAGTTTCATGCCATTTTCTCTGCAATTGATCTGTTCTTTCAAGCTTTGAATTCAAAATTTAATCAAATGATTATTTTCATATGATGCTATGACTTTTGAAGAAACACAGAACTGGGGAGAAGTGAGATGCTTGGAGTGCCTCAAGGATGAAGATTTCATCGCCCTCCTCCTTGCTGGAATGAAGTGCTCAATGTCGATGATCAACAGAAGGCATTTGAGCGGAATAACAACTATTTGTTTCAAGTTGTAATGGATAATTTCTGAAGTTTTTTTAGAATAGAAGTTGATCTTTGAATTTAAGAATTATGTAATAATTTTGTGCCTCTGCTGAAGGCCTTGTTTTGTTAATCGTTAATAAAATGTCTTTAAATTTTGCTAAGTTTGACAACTAAAAATGTGGATCACCACCATGTGGTGCCATACACATGTGAGGCGTCCCATGACTTGGTCAAAAAAATTTGGAGAAGTTTCATGCACATAGTTCTATTCAACATAGAAGTATGAAATTCAAATTCTTTTGTGCATGAAAGTATTTCTTAGAATTTCGGATAGCTAAGTTGAAATGTTTAAGAAAGATAAACAAATGCAAATGAGCCCTTTAACTTGCACACGTTCTGATGTATGAAAAACCAATGTTCTCGTAATGCAATGGTGATAAATACTTGGTGTATTTAGCTAATGATTTAAGTGGACATATGCATGCATATTTAATAAAGCAAAGTTCTGAAAGTTTGAAGTGTTCAAAATATTTCAGAGACTAAGTAAAATCAATGACGGTGTCGAGTGTCAAGTTGGAAAACCTAGCACCGGATAAGCTACTTTCTGAACCATAATAGAAACATTGCCAAGAGTGTCGAGTTGATGAACCGAGACCTGACCTACCGCGATTGAAGGCGGCGACTCATGGTGTTTTTTTTTTGTAGAGAGCTCCATGTGAGGCCGAAAGCGAATTGGTACGTCCGACCGACGCGAAGACCTTGGTCTTTAATGGAATCTTCATTTTCCATTTTTTTAATCGATTGGTACGTCCGACCGACTGGAACAAAGCATTAACATAAATTTCATCCAGAATATTTCATTCTCATGAAGATTCCGACGAAACTCATAAATCACTTGCGTTAACTGGACCATATCCAGACGCTGAAGCAAAGCATTCCAAGATGCTAGCCTAGGACCAACAAGATCAAGTGTGAACGTCACATCCGATGGCGAATTCTCCATTAGCTTTGCTAATGTATCAGATTTACAACGTACAATATTATACAATGCACAATATTATTCTCGAAGAATGGCATTGCCAAGACAACTTATCTTCGTAGAACATTATTTGAGATCCACCCTTAATAGACAAAGAACCATACGAATAAAAACTTTGTCGCCGCCATAAGGCCAACCTAGAAGTGTGAGTCCCTAGGTTTCGAACAAACCTGAAAAAAAGCCCTTGAGCCGACATATTTTCTCTTTAGGATGGTTTCTCATATCCCCTCCCTCTTACGAAAGAAGTTTGAATAACCATTTATCAAGAAAACTCAGTTTTATTTACCTCAAAGTCTTGAATACATAGTTGGAAATGGGGAGTATAATGCTTTTTTCGCTCCTTAATGATTGGAAATGTTGTAAACCATGTTGTCAAATTATGTCACTTAGGAAACTCTCTTATTTTCTGGACGGCTTAGTGTCATTTTGGGTTCTCCCATTTCTTATTCTCGTACATGTTGAGAGATACAAATACTACCTCTGGCTCAAATTTATTGGCGCAACTACCTAGTCTAGTACAAGTGTAATTCAGAGGGCTGGAGGGATTAGTTTTTTCTACTATCTACTATGTAAGACATTGAAAACGTTTGTTTACATGTACTTTTTATTTATTTACAGTCTACTTAGTAAAACCTTGAATATGTTTATTCTGTCACGTAGATACCTTGACAACAGCAGAAGAGACAGACATTGAGAACCAAGTTGTTTCTTAGATGGCGAAATGCAGCACACGTGTGCAAGTGGTTGCACTTCTTCCGATTATAGAACGGAGTACTTTTTGCTATTAATAATGAATAATACTATATAGATATAGATGCCCGCATAAACTGATATAGAGGCTGCGATTTTCTATTTTCAAATAGAGAAAAAAAATGTAACCTATAATTTGATCTGATTTATTGTTTCATTTCTTTCTTATTTTGCCATTCAAAATGGCAATTGAAATGTTTCAAAACGAATGAGGAGTAGTGATTACGTATGAATTATATGACCCAACAAAGGGTCAACATGAGCCGCCACAATTCTACTAGTATATGCCTATATGGAGGTGTCTTATTGTCTCCTCCAACTCAATCAAGCTTCTTGTTTAAGTTAAACGTCGAACGTGTGCGGCATGTAGTATTGTTTTTTTGAGAAATTTCCCTATCAGGGGAGGAAACTTCAACTCGAGAAATGATTGTTATAGATGGCTTCTACTACTTGCTAGCCAAGCTAGTTTTTTTTTTATTAAAAAAAAGCTAGTTAGTAAGCTTCAACATGATTTTCTTTCCCGAAAAGAGGAAAAAGTACAAGTGAAGCAGCTAGCCGAGACATGATGAGAAACTCTGAAGTCAAGACGGTTTTAGTGTATATACTAGTACCTTTTATCTGTAGGATGAAGCTAAACCACCACGTAAAAAGTTAAAGTACAACTGCACAAGACCGACCCGGACGAATGGAACCTGGGTGCGCACGTACCCATTTACGAAAAGTTCAAAAAAATGCAATTTAAAAGTTTCAAAAAAATATGAAGTAAAATTTTGCATGTAGATATTATGTTGATACTTACTCGTGTGAGTTTTCACGAAAAAATACCATTATGTGTGGCCTGCATAAAAATGACAAAATGTCCAAATGAAAATAGTGAACATGAATAGGAATTTGCATTTTGTCATTTTTGTGTAGATCACATAATGGTATTTTTTCGTGAAAACACACACGAGTAAGTATCAACATAATATCTACATGCAAAAATTTACTTTACATTTTTTGAAAACTTTTAAATAGCATGTTTTTGAACTTTTCGTAAATGGGTGTGCGCGCACCCAGGTTCCATTCACCATTTCCGTGCACAGGACTCTCTTCTTCGCTCTCGTGAACTCCGGCCTCTCCCAGCTCCACCAGATCCGGGCTGGCTAGCCCCTCTCCCTCCCTTCTCCGACGTTTGCGGTTTTGTAGTGGGTAGGGGACCTGCCCTGTCGGTGTTACCGAGCGTTAATATACCGAAGACAAATACAAATACATTATATACTAGTAGTAAAATATATATATGTGAGCACGTAATCATCAATATTCAAGCATGTAACGGAACAATGATTTTCGCTCTGGATTTTGAAGCAACTCGTTAAGAGCAAGAATAATAGTAGAGTTGATTGTTGGCTCTAGCACATTGTCATGTCATCTATAACTGATCTTATAGCTAACATGTACAATAATAAAATACAAGAAAATACGACTTTAGTGATACATGTCTCACCATCTACTCTCACAAAGTAACTAGAAGCACGTGTTAGAGTTAGCTCTTGCATTAGAGTCCACTTAGCTTCTCTTCACTTATCTCTCCTCTAATTTAGCAAAAATATAATCTTTTAGAGTCATCTGAGTTGTACATGGTCCAATCCAGCCCTGTTCGGACCGATCCCTGTATTTAAAAAACTGCACAAGACTGGAGTGAAACTCCGGCTGCCTCCAGTATTCGACGATGATCCCGACGGAGCACCCGATCAATTGGTCCCTCTGGTAGGCTACTAGGCTGAATACCAATCACGTGTCCCAGGGTAGAGGAAGTGCACGGAGGCACAGTAGAGAAGCGTGGCGTCACGGCAACACCCGGCAGCCACGTACGGTAGGAGTGCTATCCTGGACCTGGAGACAATAAACGCACCGAAGCCGACGTGATCGGTGGCAGCGGTGGTGTGATAGGCATAGGCGCGCCCCACCCCCGGGGAAGGGTCTGGTCTCTCCGTGCGTGGTGGTGGCTGATGTCGCGGCGGCCGGCCGGGTAGGAGATGAGAATCTAGCCCTGTCCTCTCTTCTTGCCCAGCCCCACGGACGGGACGGCCATGCACTGGTAGAAAAACGACCATTGATCGCGGTTCGCAACTGCCATTAGTCGCGGTTGCGCAACCGCGATCAATTAGGCGCGACTAAAGGGGAAGACCTTTAGTCGCGGTTCCTTACGCGTCCACGTGGCCGCCAGCAGTCCGTCGGGGCGGAGGACCTTTAGTCGCGGTTCTCCTGGCCAACCGCGACTAAAGGACGTCGCAGGTTTAGGGTTTTAGCCCCCCCCCCCCCCCAACCTGTTTTCTTTTTAATTTGTATTGTTTTATTTCTTTTCTGTTTTATTTTAATTTTGAAGGAGTTTCACATATTCTACGGTACTACATACATGCATATGAATGTACAATTTCAAACAAATTTGAAATTAGAACCAAAGATAATTCAAGAGGAATATACAATATATATTCAATATCGGATGACCAACATATACAATTTTGAACAAGTTTCCATACACAATTTAGTGCATATAAAGTTCTACGTCCTCTACATAGTGTTCTCCTTTAGGATCGACGACTTCCCTCACGAACCATCCAGCTAGTTTCTCTTGAAGTGGTCGGAAGCGAGCTTCTGGAGTAAACATCTTCCGGAGGTTATTCCTCTTGACATTGTTATCACACGGAACCCGCTCAGAGGTGTATCTCCGGATCATCTCACAAACATAGTATCCACATAGATTGGTCCCCGGTGGCTGAATATCCCCAGTCCCACTCTTTGACCGCATAAAATGTAGCTCTTTTTTGAACTCACCGACCTTGGCATCTACGAACCTACTCCAAACCCTACGAGGCAAAGAAAATTAAATGAACAAGAGAGTTATTAGTTACTTGATATTAGGAAATGAACGAAATAGGCCGATCGATATAGAGCGCAAATGAATGAAAATAATTACTTCGCATCATTTTTCTCATGTCGGTCCAAAGCTTTGCATCCATATTCGAGAGTAGTGGATGAGAACTGTGGAGTCGTGAAATTTAATTACTAGCGAGAATCCGGTGAAACCCGCGGACACGATACATGCACAGATCATGCATAACTCATCGATTAGCCACATACCATGCATGGAGTAAACAAAAGAGAATGTGCGCAAGACGTAAACACTCACCCAAAATGGTAAGGAAATTGAATATCACTTTTGAGTTCCTGCTTATCAAGAAACCGCCACAGGTCTTCCTCCACGTCGGCGGGGTGATGTTTTAACACATATCCATTAACGATGTGTGGGTCAATGAACCCAACATCATGGATGTTCCTTACATCGCATTCCTTGATCTTCATTCTGCATTATAGAGTACAGAAGAATATAGTTAGGACATATATATAGTGCAGGCAATGAACAAGATGGGGTAGAAATAAATCACTTACAAAACGTAGCAACTGATGATAGATTTGTCGAGCTCGCGCAGATTGAGAAGCTGGAACAATTCACTCAGATGAATTGTTACATAGTAATGTTTGAAGTGATGCTCATGTCTAACTTCCGCATAAATATATTCTTTGGCGTTTTTATTTTTTATGTAACGCTTGTACCAATTTAGCAGATTTTTCATTTGTTGAGGTAGATCCTCTTCTCGCGCGAGCTCGACGAGGGGTCCATTCCGCACATATGTAATTACTGGTTTACTCATTGGCGCCTCCTCAAGGCCTAACACCGCACGAAGAGTCATACCTAAGTTGGCCGCTTGTTCTCCGGCACTCGTTACGATCAATCCATGTGCTGCCGCAGCTGCTATGATATCGGGGGCATCCGGACCGGCGGCTTTCACTATGAGCGGGGCAATCGATTGTTTACTTTGTTCCCCGAGCTGGGCAACTCGTTTCCCGCTTTTTGTACTTGCTAATTCTTTCTCTGCCTCCTCCAAGGCTTTCTTCTCCTGCTTCTCCGCCCGCTCTTTCTTATCCTTCAACATGAGTGCCTGCCTACGAAGTTCACGTGCATAGTCGTCAGGCAGATTCTTCGCGACTTGGGACGGTGTGCTCAAAAATGACTTAGCCCACTTCTTTTGCTCATCAGAAAATACTGGCTTGGGCTCGGGCTCTCTTTTCTTCTTGCACTCCGCCTTCCATTTCTCATAATCAGCAGTCACGGCCGCGTTGACTTCTTCGGCACTACGTTCCCAAGGCCTTGTGGGGGGAGGCTTCAGTGATGGCTCCGGTACCTTTGTGGTCTTAGGTACATAAGGGTCCGGGTTGATAGTCCAGGACTGCTTCTGCTTCTTCGCCGGAGGGGGATTGGGGGGCGTGATGTCTACGGGAGCTTCTATTCTTGTAGACAGTGTTGGGCCTCCAAGAGCAGAGGTTTGTAGAACAGCAGCAAGTTTCCCTTAAGTGGATTACCCAAGGTTTATCGAACTCAGGGAGGAAGAGGTCAAAGATATCCCTCTCATGCAACCCCGCAACCACAAAGCAAGAAGTCTCTTGTGTCCCCAACACACCTAATAGGTGCACTAGTTCGGCGAAGAGATAGTGAAATACAGGTGGTATGAATAAGTAGTAGCAACGGCACCGTAAAAGTGCTTTGCCCAGGACAAGTAAACAAGCAGTGAGTAACGCAGCAAGAGTAACGCTAGCAGTAGTAACGCAGAGAAACAAGAAACAAGCAACGATAGCGTATTTAGGAACAAGGCCTAGGGATTAGACTTTCACTAGTGGACACTCTCAACATTGATCACATAACGGAATAGATAAATGCATACTCTACACTCTTGTTGGATGATGAACACATTGCGTAGGATTACACGAACCCTCAATGCCGGAGTTAACAAGCTCCACAATAATGCTCATATTTTAGTAACCTTTAGTGTAAGATAGATCAAAAGACTAAACCAAGTACTAGCATAGCATGCACACTCGTCACCTTCATGCATATGTAGGAGGAATAGATCACATCAATATTATCATAGCAATAGTTAACTTCGCAATCTACAAGAGATCATGATCATAGCATAAACCAAGTACTAACACGGTGCACACACTCGTCACCTTTGCACACGTGCAGGAGGAATAAAACTACTTTAATAACACATCACTAGAGTAGCACATAGATAAATTGTGATACAAACACATTGCAATCATAAAGAGATATAAATAAGCACCTCACTATGCCATTCAACAAGTGAATAAGTATTCTGTGAAATATAGCCTAAGAGACCCACACGGTGCACACACTGTCACCTTTACACACGTGGGACAAGGAGTCTCCGGAGATCACATAAGTAAAACTCACTTGACTAGCATAATGACATCTAGATTACAAGCATCATCATATGAATCTCAATCATGTAAGGCAGCTCATGAGATTATTGTATTGAAGCACATAGGAGAGAGATGAACCACATAGCTACCGGTACAGCCCCGAGCCTCGATGGAGAACTACTCCCTCCTCATGGGAGCAGCAGCGGTGATGAAGATGGCGGTGGAGATGGCAGCGGTGTCGATGGAGAAGCCTTCCGGGGCACTTCCCCGCTCCGGCAGGGTGCCGGAACAGAGACTCCTGTCCCCCGCATCTTGGCTTCGCGATGGCGGCGGCTCCGGAAGGTTTTCCGTATCGTGGTTTTTCGCATCGTGGTTTTCGATCCAGAGGCTTTATATAGGCGAAGAGGCGGCGCAGAGGGTCGAAGGGGTGGCCACACCATAGGGCGGCGCGGCCGTGGCCCGGGCCGCGCCGGCCTATGGTCCGGGTGGCCCGTGGCCCCCTCCGGTCCTTCCCGGTGTTCTGGATGCTTCCGGTGAAAATAGGAACCCGGGTCTTGATTTCGTCCGATTCCGAGAATATTTCGTTACTAGGATTTCTGAAACCAAAAACAGCAGTAAAACAAGAATCGGCACTTCGGCATCTTGTTAATAGGTTAGTTCCGTAAAATGAACGAATATGACATAAAGTGTGCATAAAACATGTAGGTATCATCAATAATATGGCATGGAACATAAGAAATTATCGATACGTCGGAGACGTATCAAGCATCCCCAAGCTTAGTTCTCGCTCGTCCCGAGCAGGTAAAACGATAACAAAGATAATTTCTGAAGTGACATGCCATCATAAACTTGATCATACTATTTGTAAACATATGTAATGAATGCAGCGATCAAAACAATGGTAATGACATGAGTAAACAAGTGAATCATAAAGCAATGACTTTTCATGAATAGTACTTCAAGACAAGTATTAATAAGTCTTGCATAAGAGTTAACTCATAAAGCAATAAATCAAAGTAAAGGTATTGAAGCAACACAAAGGAAGATTAAGTTTCAGCGGTTGCTTTCAACTTGTAACATGTATATCTCATGGATAATAGTCAACATAGAGTAATATAACAAGTACAATATGCAAGTATGTAGGAATCAATGCACAGTTCACACAAGTGTTTGCTTCTTGAGGTGGAGAGAGATAGGTGAACTGACTCAACATAAAAGTAAAAGAGAGTGGTCCTTCAAAGAGGAAAGCATCGATTGCTATATTTGTGCTAGAGCTTTTATTTTGAAAACATGAAACAATTTTGTCAACGGTAGTAATAAAGCATATGAGTTATGTACATTATATCTTACAAGTTGCAAGTCTCATGCATAGTATACTAATAGTGCCCGCACCTTGTCCTAATTAACTTGGACTACCGGATCTTTGCAATGCACATGTTTTGACCAAGTGTCACAATGGGGTACCTCCATGCCGCCTCGTACAAAGATCTAAGGAGAAAGCTCGCATTTTGGATTTCTCGCTTTTGATTATTCTCAACTTAGACATCCATACCGGGACAACATGGACAACAGATAATGGACTCCTCTTTAATGCATAAGCACGTGGCAACAATTATTATTCTCATATGAGATTGAGGATATATGTCCAAACTGAAACTTCCACCATGAATCATGGCTTTAGTTAGCGGCCCAAAGTTCTTCTCTAACAATATGCATGCTCCAACCATGAAGGTGGTAGATCTCTCTTGCTTCGGACAAGACGGACATGCATAGCAACTCACATGATATCCAACAAAGAATAGTTGATGGCGTCCCCGAAACATGGTTATCGCACAACAAGCAACTTAATAAGAGATAAAGTGCATAAGTACATATTCAATACCACAATAGTTTTTAAGCTATTTGTCCCATGAGCTATATATTGCAAAGGTGAATGATGGAATTTTAAAGGTAGCACTCAAGCAATTTACTTTGGAATGGCGGATAAATACCATGTAGTAGGTAGGTATGGTGGACACAAATGGCATAGTGGTTGGCTCAAGTATTTTGGATGCATGAGAAGTATTCCCTCTCGATACAAGGTTTAGGCTAGCAAGGTTATTTGAAACAAACACAAGGATGAACGGTACAGCAAAACTCACATAAAATACATATTGTAAACATTATAAGACTCCATACCGTCTTCCTTGTTGTTCAAAACTCAATACTAGATGTTATCTAGACTCTAGAGAAACCAAATATGCAAACCAAATTAGCAAGCTCTAAGTGTTTCTTCATTAATGGGTGCAAAGTATATGATGCAAGAGCTTAAACATGAGCACAACAATTGCCAAGTATCAAATTATCCAAGACATTTTAGAGTTACTACATGTAGCATTTTCCAATTCCAACCATATAACAATTTAACGAAGATGAAACTTCGCCATGAATACTATGAGTAGAGCCTAAGGACATATTTGTCCATATGCTACAGCGGAGCGTGTCTCTCTCCCAAACAAGCATTTATTCAAACAAAAACAAAAACAAGAAACATACAGACGCTCCAAGTAAAGTACATAAGATGTGACCGAATAAAAATATAGTTTCAAGAGAAGAAACCTGATAATGTTGTCGATGAAGAAGGGGATGCCTTGGGCATCCCCAAGCTTAGATGCTTGAGTCTTCTTGAAATATGCAGGGGTGAACCACCGGGGCATCCCCAAGCTTAGAGCTTTCACTCTTCTTGATCATAGTATATCATCCTCCTCTCTTGACCCTTGAAAACTTCCTCCACACCAAACTCAAAACAAACTCATTAGAGGGTTAGTGCACAATAAAAATTAACATGTTCAGAGGTGACACAATCATTCTTAACACTTCTGGACATTGCATAAAGCTACCGGACATTAATGGATCAAAGAAATTCATCCAACATAGCAAAAGAGGCAATGCGAAATAAAAGGCAGAATCTGTCAAAACAGAACAGTCCGTAAAGATGGATTTTATTAGGGCACCAGACTTGCTCAAATGAAAATGCCCAAATTGAATGAAAGTTGCGTACATATCTGAGGATCACTCACGTAAATTGGCTTAATTTTCTGAGTTACCTACAGAGAATTAGACCCAGATTCGTGACAGCAAAGAAATCTGTTTCTGCGCAGTAATCCAAATCTAGTATCAACCTTTACTATCAACGACTTAACTTGGCACAACAATGCAATAAAATAAGATAAGGAGAGGTTGCTACAGTAGTAAACAACTTCCAAGACACAAATATAAAACAAAGTACTGTAGCAAAATATCACATGGGTTATCTCCCAAGAAGTTCTTTCTTTATAGCCGTTAAGATGGGCTCAAGCAGCTTTAATGATGCACTTGCAAGAAATAGTATTTGAAGCAAAAGAGAGCATCAAGAGGCAAATTCAAAACACATTTAAGTCTAACATGCTTCCTATGCAGAGGCATCTTGTACACAAATGAATTCATGAAGAACAAAGTGACAATCATAAGAGGATAAAACAAAAGTAGCTTCAAGATTCTCAACATAAAGAGGGGAAACTTAATATTATTGAAATGCATATAACCATATTTCCCTCTCTCATAATAACTTTCAGTAGCATCATTGATGAAATCCACAATATACCCATCACTTAAAACATTCTTATCATGGTTCATATGCATAGAAGTATCATTAAATTTGGCATAAGAAGAGTTATTCTCATTAATAGTAATTGGAGTAAGATTATTATCAAGAATTTGAACATGGTAAACAAATTGCATATTAAGGGAATTGTTTTTAGTAATCCAATCATGACTATGACAAGTTTCATAAGGATAGTTAGAACCTATATCATAGCATTCTTTATAATAATCATCGGAGATCGAGGGCACAAGTGTCATCATAGGAAATAGAATAGTTATCTTTCACAAATCGGTTTATCCGTGTCCACACCATCATTGTTATTAGAAGGAGATGTATCAAGAACATAATGACCAGTAGCTAAAGGATTTTCAAACACCTCTTCCCCAAGCTTAGAGCTTTCTATATCATTATGGGAGGAAGCATGGATAGTACCGACACTATGGCAATTATTATCATCATTTTCAGAATTAGTTTCCCGGAGATTTGTAATATCAAAAGTAGTGTGCTCATTCAAATCATGATCGCTAATGTATGTAAAGGGCATAGGAAGATCATCGTATTCAGATTCATTGTCACAATAATCATTAGGAGCAACATACTTACGGTTACCTAGCGTTATCTCATTCACGCGGGGATACGCCGTTACCTCTTTCTTTTTATTCTCCTTCTTCTTCTTCTTCTTCGTTCCTCTTCTTCTTCTTCTTCTTCTTCTTCCTTCTCCTCGTTCCCTTCTTTAGGAGGAAGAGGTTTGAAGGGTGGTTTGTCCGCATAACCTGATTTACTTTCGTAAACAATAGAAGAAACTTGGGAGGATCCCTCCTTTTCATTAATTAGTTGAAAACACACAACGGTCCTATCATATTTTGGCAAGGTGTCATCTTCTAAAATATTTTGTATGTAAGTATTTGTATGGCTATTATCAATGCAATAAGAAAAACACCCATGAAGGACATCATCAATATCAAGATCACTCATATGTAACAAAGAGATTTTTCTCGACAGCTTCTTCACACCCCAAAAATAAAGTAAGTTCATCATGCCGATTAGGAGTAATTTCATCATCACAATACAAATTTGCAGCACTCATTGGGTTCAAATTATCATTGGAGGAGCATTGAAAATTAAAATGACCCACTTCATGGCAAACTTCACAAATAAAAGGATAGAGGGAACAAACTTCTTTACCAAGATCATCTAGAGCCCTAAACCACTTTCTAGTTTTTTCATTAGCATGATGGATACAATATTCATCTTTGATTTGATTAATTCCACAAGGTCTATGTATTCCACAAAAATTAACATGCTTATAGGAAATAACATTCTTAGGAGTTTGAGCATGCTCATTACAATAATTAACAACAATTTCATTCTTCATGCAAGCCTCTTTAAAAGGTTCATGATACTTATCAAAATTCTTTTAGGCAATTCAAAATGAGAAGCAAAGGCTTTATAAAGATTTGCAGCAACTTGAGAGTCAAGACCATAAGTAGCACTAATATTTCGAAATTTATCCGTATCCATAAAAGTTTCAATGCATTCATAATCATAATTTATACCTGACTCTTTACCTTTGTCGTTCTCCCAATCTTCAGCGTTCTCCTTAATCCGATCAAGAAGGTCCCTTTTAAACTCTTCTTTGTTGCGCGTGAATGATCCAGTAACAAGTAGCATCCAAGCAAGGTCTTATCTTGAAAAGAAAGTCTTGCATAGAAATTATCAATGATGATATTACCCGGAAGCTCATGATTGGGGCATTTGAGCATTAAAGACTTCAATCTCTCCCATGCTTGGGCAATACTCTCTCCATCATGAGGCCAGTAAATTATATATTCGGTTTCGGTCTTTGTGAATTTCACTTGGAGGATAGAATTTAGAATAAAATAGAGGCACAATATCCTTCCAATCAAGAGAATGCTCATCTTTTAGCAGCTTATGCCAATGCGCCGCTTTACCGTACAACGACATAGAGAATAATTTCTTCTTCACTTCATCCATAGAGATACCCGCACACTTGAATAACCCGCATAATTCATGCAAAAACAGTAAATGATCTCCAGGATGCACAGCTCCATCCCCTTCATAGCGGTTATCCATAACACGTTCAATAATTTTCATAGGTATTTTATATGGGATACTTTTAGTAGGTGCATTTAAAATATCACAAGCATCATTAGAGTTATCGCATATGGGAGATAAAGTGTTATCAGAGCAAATTTTCTCACCTGAAGATGGGAAGCTAAAAAGATCACAAAAACTAGCTTCCCAAAGCTTAGACTTCTCCATAGCATTAGCAGTAATTGCATTCATACTAATAACATCGCTACTAGCATGCGAATAAGGTTCCATTGGTTTTTTAATGTTTGCACCAAACAATTCTAAATCAGGAAAAAGATTAAAAAGCTCACTAAATTTTTTGTTGTTTTCCATTATGCCTAACTAGTGAAAATAAAAACAAGAAACAAAAAGATGCAATTGCAGGATCTAAAGGAAATAGCTTCGAGCACAAACACAATGGCGCCGTAAAAGTACGTTACACTCGGAACCGGAGTATGAGTGCCTTTTACCTTTCCTCCCCGGCAACGGCGCCGTAAAAGTGCTTGATGTCTACGGGAGCTTCTATTCTTGTAGACAGTGTTGGGCCTCCAAGAGCAGAGGTTTGTAGAACAGCAAAGAAGTTTCCCTTAAGTGGATTACCCAAGGTTTATCGAACTCGTGGAGGAAGAGGTCAAAGATATCCCTCTCATGCAACTCCGCAACCACAAAGCAAGAAGTCTCTTGTGTCCCCAACACACCTAATAGGTGCACTAGTTCGGCGAAGAGATAGTGAAATACAGGTGGTATGAATAAGTAGTAGCAACGGCACTGTAAAAGTGCTTTGCCCAGGACAAGAAACAAGCAAGTAGTAACGCAAAGCAGTAGTAACGCAAAGAAACAAGAAACAAGCAGCGATAGCGTATTTAGGAACAAGGCCTAGGGATTAGACTTTCACTAGTGGACACTCTCAACATTGATCACATAACAGAATAGATAAATGCATACTCTACACTCTTGTTGGATGATGAACACATTGCGTAGGATTACACGAACCCTCAATGCCGGAGTTAACAAGCTCCACAATAATGCTCATATTTTAGTAACCTTTAGTGTAAGATAGATCAAAAGACTAAACCAAGTACTAGCATAGCATGCACACTCGTCACCTTCATGCATATGTAGGAGGAATAGATCACATCAATATTATCATAGCAATAGTTAACTTCGCAATCTACAAGAGATCATGATCATAGCATAAACCAAGTACTAACACGGTGCACACATCGTCACCTTTGCACACGTGCAGGAGGAATAAAACTACTTTAATAACACATCACTAGAGTAGCACATAGATAAATTGTGATACAAACACATTGCAATCATAAAGAGATATAAATAAGCACCTCACTATGCCATTCAACAGTGAATAAGTATTCTCGTGAAATATAGCCTAAGAGACCCACACGGTGCACACACTCGTCACCTTTACACACGTGGGACAAGGAGTCTCCGGAGATCACATAAGTAAAACTCACTTGACTAGCATAATGACATCTAGATTACAAGCATCATCATATGAATCTCAATCATGTAAGGCAGCTCATGAGATTATTGTATTGAAGCACATAGGAGAGAGATGAACCACATAGCTACCGGTACAGCCCCGAGCCTCGATGGAGAACTACTCCCTCCTCATGGGAGCAAGCAGCGGTGATGAAGATGGCGGTGGAGATGGCAGCGGTGTCGATGGAGAAGCCTTCCGGGGCACTTCCCCGCTCCGGCAGGGTGCCGGAACAGAGACTCCCGTCCCCCGCATCTTGGCTTCGCGATGGCGGCGGCTCCGGAAGGTTTTCCGTATCGTGGTTTTTCGCATCGTGGTTTTCGCGATCCGGAGGCTTTATATAGGCGAAGAGGCGGCGCAGGAGGGTCGAAGGGGTGGCCACACCATAGGGCGGCGCGGCCGTGGCCTCGGGCCGCGCCGGCCTATGGTCCGGTGGCCCGTGGCCCCCCTCCGGTCCTTCCCGGGTGTTCTGGATGCTTCCGGTGAAAATAGGAACCCGGGTCTTGATTTCGTCCGATTCCGAGAATATTTCGTTACTAGGATTTCGAAACCAAAAACAGCAGAAACAAAGAACCGGCACTTCGGCATCTTGTTAATAGGTTAGTTCCGTAAAATGCACGAATATGACATAAAGTGTGCATAAAACATGTAGGTATCATCAATAATATGGCATGGAACATAAGAAATTATCGATACGTCGGAGACGTATCGTGGCGGCGTTCGCTTACCCGCCCGGGGCGGATCGGGGGCGGCGGCTGCTTACCCGCCGGAGATGAATTGGGGGGCGGCGTCGGCTCACGTGAAGGAGGTGTAGGTGAAGCACCACCACCACCACCGCCACCGCCACCACCACCCGAGGGGTGTGGACTTGTTTGCCTTGGCGCCTCGCCTGGAAACTTGATTAACTTCTTTTTCCATAGAATGAACTGGCGCTTGACACCTCCAAGTCTTCTCTCCCTTCGGGTGTAGCAATGTCAATCTCCTGTTCCTCAAACCCCGGGACTATTTCCTCCACCGTGACACGAGCATAGCCATCTCGGAATGGGGTTGTTGTGGTGGAGTGCTCCAGGCTCACATGGTAAAGCACTGCCGATGGCTACCTTCGTGGACATGTTCCTAATTGGATAATGCAGATGACATTCTTTCATCTCCTTTACATCGTCCACGGGGTAGCGAGGAGGCTCCGGTGCAGTAATTTCGATCGCCGGAGGCTCCGGTGCAGTAATCTCGATCGTCAGTGCATGTGCACTAGCCGGTGGGGCCTCTGTGGAAGCCACGCTGCTTCTCCGCTGCTGGCTTCCGAGATCTAATGGATGATCTTCATGCTGCGCCCGAGCTGCATCTCTTTCGGCTACTAGTACACTCACGGTTTTCTTCATCATATCCATTTTCGATGCCAACCGCGCCACAACATCTACTTCCCGATCCATCTTTCTCTTACGGCTTCTGTAACCGTACGGGTCATCGTTCTGGGAGAACCCTATTTTCCACGAAATGTGCCCGATGCCTCGTACACGTCCTCCGTGTTCAGGATTCCCGAGGGCTTTTGTCAGCGCGTCGTTCTCTCTGTTGAACTTGATCTTCCCCTCTTGAGCATTCCTCATTGCGTCAATAAGGGCTTGGGTGGGTTTAATTATTTTGCCCCGGTAAACACACTCCCTCGTCTCCGGGTTCGCCGTTCCCCCATGCCCGTACCACCAGCCTCTTGACCCTTGGGTCCCATCCCTCCGTACCTGGACGGATTCCTCGCGCCCTCAGCTCGTTCTCCATCTTCTCCCACCTAGGCTCCCAAAGGCGATACCCTCCCCGGCCCCATAATATGATTGTACTCCTTCTTAGCCGCATTTTCCTTATTTTTTTCGATATTTGAATGAACTCGCTCGGATTTCTTTTGCTTCACAAATTCTGGCCAATCATGTTTCAGTTTCTCATATTGTCCTTTGAAATCCGGAGTCTTGTTCTCGTTGACATAGTCACGGGCTAGATTTTTCTTGAATTTCCGAAATGCGTCGGCCATCTTATGAAGAGCGAACTATTTGACTAGCCTCCTCCTCTCCTTGTTTTCCTCAATCTTGTTACCCTCCTCATCGAATTTGTTGTATTCCGGAGGTAGAACGAAATGTTCCATAAGCTTTTTGAAGCAATCTTTTTTTGTTCTCTTATCGACAAAAGTGAAACCAATTCGTGCCTTCTTTGGCTCATTCCACTCCCGGATGGTGATCGAGACGTTGTCTCTAACAACGGCTCCGCATTGGTTGATAAACTTGGTGGCGTTCTTGCTGGGCTCCAGTCGGCCTGCCGGCTGCACTGTCGACAACCTCGATGGTACATGTTTCTCCTTGTTTCATCGTCTTGGTTGCGCCACGCTTTGACGACGTACTCGATTGTTTCGACGATCCGGCCGAGGGCTAAAATAAGAAAGAGAGTCGCGCGCGTTAGTACACACATATTTATTCAAATCGGTTAGTTCACCAGAGGCTCAATGTATATATATACCTCGGCGCCGGAGGTGGTTGCTACTTCCATTTGAAGATCGTCGTTTATCGACGTTTGTTCGGCATCATCTTGCTGACGGGCCCTTCATCTTCATCGTCAAGGTTCAGATAAGAAGAGATATCATCTTCTTCTTGTTCGGTCGGCACATATATAATATCGCCGTTTATGATGGCGAACATATGGTCTTCAGCGTCCGGATCATAGTTGTCCATAATCGGGTCAGCTCTATCGTCCGCCATATGTCAGTCCTGAAAACATGTAGTAAAAACAAATTAATTAAGTGAAGAAGGGGGCGGTGGCGGTGGCGAAAGGGCGGTGGCAAAAGGGGAGTCCGACTACGACTTGGCCAGCATTATCACATCTCTTCTACATATAAAGAGAGAGGGCGACGAGGGAGGCGAGAGGGGGGACGCGTAGTAGATGTGTATATGCGGACGATCGACCTCGCCTCGCAGTGACCGCGTGACCGAGAGACCGGTGGCGGTGGCGAAAGGGCGGTGGCGAAAAGGCGGCGGTGGCAAAAGGGCGGTGGCGGTGCCGAGGACAACACACATAACCCTCGCCTCGCAGTGACCGCGTGACCGGTGGCGGTGGCGAAAGGGCGGTGGCGAAAGGGCGGCGGTGGCGAAAGGGCAGTGGCGGTGCCGAGGACAACACACATAACCCTCGCCGCCCCTCTCGATCCCAAAAAAAACACCGCGCGTATACAGAGGTGGCGACGAGGGGCTCGCTGCCCCCTCCGTATACGCGCGGTGGTTAAGTCAAATTTGAGTTCTTTTTTAAGTGAAATTTTAGTTCTTTTTTAAGTCAAATTGTAGTTCTTTTTTGAGACAAAAATTTTAAGTCAATTTTTAGTTTTTTTAAAGTCAAATTTTAGTTCTTTTTTTACACAATCTTTTTTAAGTCAAATTGTAGTTCTTTTTGAGACAAAATTTTTAAGTCAATTTTTAGTTTTTTAAAGTCAAATTGTAGTTCTTTTTTTACACAATCATTTTAAAGTCAAATTTTAGTTATTTTTTGTTTTAAAATTAACAAGAAAAAAAACTAAAAAAAGAAAAAAACGGCCCGCGGCCCCCTTCTCTCTCTCCTCAGATCTCTCTCTCACCGCGCTCGTCGCGCCCCGGCCCCCTCCTTCTCGCTCTCTGGTTGGCGACGCGGCGGCGGCGCCCCTCTACGGACGGACCGATGGCGGCGGCGCGTTAGAGTGGCGGCGGCGGCGGCTGTCGGGCACGGCGACGACTCGAGGGCGCGGCGGCGCGGCGGCGGTTGTTTGTTTACGCGCGCGGCGCCGGCGGTATGTTTGCGCACGGCGGAAGACGGGCGTGGCGACGTACGGCGAGGGCGCGACGGGGGCGCGGCGATGTACGGCGGCGAGGACGACGACGCGGGCGCGGCGACGTACGGCTAGGACGGCGACGAGGGCGCGCGGCGAAAACGAGAGGAAGAAGAAGAACTGGCGCGGCCGTTCGCGCCCGCCAGTATATATAGGACCCCCCCTTTAGTCGCGGTTGGGGTGCCCAACCGCGACTAAAGGGGTACCTTTAGTCGCGGTTTGCCACCCCAACCGCGACTAAAAGGTATTTTCGCTCGAGTTTTCGTTTCCGCGGAAAAATACCCTTTAGTCGCGGTTGGCGAGGCCAACCGCGACTAAAGTTATTTTTCAAATTACTTTTCTTTTTCAAAATGTTAAAAGTACATATAATATATCAATAAATTCAGAAAAACAAAACTAATTCATTTCAAAATCTGAAAAATACAAATAATATATCAAAAAGTAAAGAAAAATAAAACTAGTTCATTTAAAAATCTTAAAAATACATATAATATATCAATAAATTCAGAAAAATAAAACTAATTCAATTCAAAATCTTAAAAATACCAATAATATATCAAAAAATTCAGAAAAATAAAACTAATTCAATTCAAAATGTTAAAAATACAAATAATATATCAAAAAATTCAGAAAAATAAAACTAATTCAATTAAAAATCTTAAAAATACAAATATTATATCAATAAATTCAGAAAAATAAAACTAATTAATTTAAAAATCTTAAAAATTCAAATAATATATCAAAAAATTCGAGAAAAATAAAACTAATTCATTTAAAAATCTTTCCGCCTCCCTCTTCCCACCAGTTCTTCCCACCGTTCTTCCCGCCGCCTCGTCTTCTCGTTGGCCCCTCTTCCCGCCTCTTTCTTTCCGCCGACCCCTCTTCCCGCCTCGTCTTCCCGCCATTTCTTCCCCGTCTTCCCGCCTCTTTCTTCCCCGCCTCTTTCTTCCCGCCAATTTCTTCCCCGCCTCTTTCTTCCCGCCACTTTCTTCCCGCCTCCTGTCTTCCCGCTCCCATTTTTCCCGCCATTTCTCACTACATATATGTAGCCCGGTTTGGCCAGCATTATCACATCTCTACAATCTCTCATCACTCTCTCATGGCTTCCACCGCACCCACTCTAACGTACCAGCAGGTGGAGGAGCTTTGCACCTCGAACTACCCTTGCCCACCGGGCTACCGCGTCCCCGCCGGGCCGGAGCCTGAGCGCCGGCGGCGTGCCGGTCCCTCCCGTCCCTCGTGGCATCGCGCGTCGGGCGGCCATCACGAACCACTACTACCTCGACCTCATGCCGGAGCAGCGGATGAATCCCCGCTGGCATCCCGATAACCAGCATACTTGGGATGCATTCTTCATCAATCGGCGTGAGAGGGCGCTCGCTGTGTATGAGGAGGACGGTCTGCCTCCTGGGAACTTCCACGAGGCTGGCCGTCGGCTATGGTGGTACGGCCGGACTCTGCAGAGCGTCATGGACTACATCACGGCCGGTGATATCCCCCGCCTGCACTACCCTCAGTTCGAGCCACGAGCACCGTCCGACGACAGCGACGACAGCAGTGACGACGACAGCGGCAACTTAGAAGGCGACGACTACCAGTACAACGGTGGCGGTTATGAAGACTACGAGTATGCATATTATACGCCTAGGCAGGAGTATGACTAAATCACTCCAAATTTCATGTATCATCAGTGCTATCTCGAGTCAATCGAATCATTCGAAAATGGACACCAAACACATCACGGGTAATATAATTCACATGATCCATTCAACAAAGTTTGGTACAATAAATTATTACACATCATTTCTTCCCTTGTGTCCCTGCTTGCTTACGATTGTGCCGTATCCATGGAGCATCTTCATCATTTAACTTAATGCTTGGGTCGGTGTTCAATTTGAAGGGCGGAATTTCAGCAAACATATTATAATCTGCTGACATGTCTGTCTTGTCCTCCACTCCCACGATGTTTCTTTTCCCTGAAAGAACAATGTGGCGCTTTGGATCATCGCATGATGTACTGGTCGTTTTCTTATCTTTCCGTTTCCTCGGTTTGCTACTCATGTCCTTGACATAGAAAACCCGAGCGACATCTTTCGCTAGGACGAATGGTTCGTCAAGGTAACCAAGATTGTTGAAATCCACCATTGTCATTCCGTATTGCTCGGTCCACCTTTACCCCACCTCCTGTTAGCTTGAACCATTTGCACCGGAACAAAGGGACCTTAAAGGAGGGTCCATAGTCACGTTCCCATATCTCCTCTATGTAACCATAATATGTGACCTTTTGCCCATTCTCGGTTGCTGCATCAAAGCGGACACCACTGTTTTGGTTGGTGCTCTTTTTATCTTGGGCGATCGTGTAAAGTATATTCCCATTTATCTCGTACCCTTGGAAAGTCGTTATAGTCGAAGATGGTGTCTTGGCCAACATGTACGAACTGATCTACAACATGATCATCATTCATTAAATGTTTTCTCAACCAACTGCCTAAAGTCTCCATGTGGGCCTTCCTAATCCAGGATTCAGGCTTCCCCGGGTTGTCCGGGCGTAAAATATTCTTGTGTTTCTCAAAGTACGAAGCCACCAAGCCGGAATTGGTCGAACCGTGTGGTGTGCTTCGATCGTAGAATGGCAGTCCATACATATCGTTGATTTCCTTCCGATCGTGCCTTTTCCACTTAGTCTCCCCTCGTGCCGCGATCGAGGAAGACCAATCGGCTTAAGGTTAGAAACAAAGTCAACACAAAACTCAATTACCTCCTCATTTCCATAGCCCTTGGCGATGCTTCCTTCTGGCCTAGCACGGTTACTGAACATATTTCTTTAATACTCCCATGAACCTCTCGAAGGGGAACATATTGTGTAGAAATACAGGACCGAGAATGGAAATCTCTTCGACTAGGTGAACCAGGAGGTGCGTCATAATGTTGAAGAAGGATGGCGGGAACACCAACTCGAAACTGACAAGACATTGGACCACATCGTTCGTAATCGTGGTAGAACTTCTGGATTGATTACCTTCGAGAGATTGCATTGAGGAATGCACATAGCTTCACAATGGCTACTCGAACATTTTCCGGCAGAGCCCCTCAAAGCAATCGGAAGCAATTGCGTCATAATCACGTGGCAGTCGTGAGACTTCAGGTTTTGGAACTTTTTGTCCGCCATGTTTATTATTCCCTTTATATTGGACGAGAATCCAGACGGGACCTTCATACTGCTCAGGCATTCAAAAAAGATGACCTTCTCTTCTTTGGTCAGAGCGTAGCTGGCACGACCTTGAAACCATTCCGATGCCTGAGTTATCGTGGTCTTTCAAACGTTGCCGGTCCTACCGTGCTTCCTTTGTATCATTTGTCTTCCCATACACGCCCAAGAAGCTTAGGAGGTTCACGCAAATATTCTTTGTAACGTGCATCACGTCGATTGCAGAGCGGACATCTAGGACTTTCCAATATTCTAGCTCCCAGAATATAGATTTCTTCTTCCACATGGCTGCGTGCCCGTCAGCTCCCTTCGGAACTGATTGTCCGCAGGACCCTTTCCAAAGATGACTTTAAAATCCTTGACCATATCAAATACCTCAGCACCAGGTGCGTTCCGCGAGGCTTCGGCCGGTGATCTGCCTTGCCGTTGTAATGCTTGCCTTTCTTTCTTACTCGGATGAATTTTCGGAAGAAATCGACGATGCCCACGGTACACGTTCTTCTTACAATTTGGCAAATGTACACTTTCGGTCTCATGTAAGCAGTGCGTGCATGCATTGTATCCCTTATTTGACAGTCCCGAAAGGTTACTAAGAGCAGGCCAATCGTTGATGGTTACGAAAAGCAACGCTCGTAGGTCAAATTCCTCTTCTTTGTGC
>NC_061511.1:279417282-279475168 GCF_022539505.1 Lolium rigidum | reverse complement strand
GGCCCCCGCCATGATGCGCAACCGACGCGCCTCACGACGGCGGTCATCTTCATCCGCGTCGATCTAGAGCGGTGCTGCTCCAGCTCGCCTTCGACCTCCCTTGCGGCGTGCTAGGGTTACGGGATCTTGGTGATCCCGCCGCTCACCGGGCTCCGTGCGCGGTGGCGCCGCCGTGGGCCTCGCCACGGTGGTGTGGGGCGCTACGGCGCTTGTCGGCGCATGGCCTGGCCTGGCCGGGTGCTACCGAGCACTCGCGCGCGCCGCCGTGGTCGCCATGGCCGCATCTCGCTCGTCTCGCTTGCCCCCGGTATGTGCGCCACCTCCCCGCTCTCTCACTCCTTTGCCTCGTTCTACTCCTTCCCTTCCTCTTCTCCGTCTAGCTTGGTCACGAGTTTGCCGTGCCTCATAGAGGTGCGGCCATGCCGTGGTGCCGCCGTCTGTTCGCTCGTGCTATCGTGCCGCTCGCTACGCCGCTTGCTCGCTGCGCTAGCCGTTGTGCTAGCCCTCACCGCCGTGCCGTCGTTGCCGATGTGCCGTTCATGCGTCGTTCATGCTACCGCCTCTACCGTCCTAGGCTATTATTGCCTCGGCCATGCCGATGCTTGCCATTCTTGCTAGATTCTTGCTCTGTGCTTCCGTTCATGTTATTATGCTTGCCACCACTCATGTGTTTCATGTATGCTTCCCCGGCTCATCGTCGTGAGTGATTCTTGCTATTTAGCAAGTACCAGTGCTGCTTGGTTGGTGATTAGAGATTGTTGGCTCTTGGTAGGCTCAGCCTTGTTTAATTGTGGTCCATATACATCAATTCCTTGATGATATGCTTCTGGATACAATCATAAAATGGTTTATGTGATCATCTCGTGATTCAATTATTGCTTAACTCGGGCTGTTTATTTTATACGATTCATGTGTTGATGCCGTTGATGCCCTAGCATGCCTTAGCATGCCGCTTGCTTGTAAAAGCCGTTGTGTCTCTTCGTGCTTCAATTCGTTCAATCTATGATGTATGTGTATCACACAGGCTGATCCTAGTGTGTGTCGGTGCTTACTTAAACAGCAAGCTTGTTGCTTGTAATGATCCATTGGATCATCGCAGAAAGCCCTGGTGCTTTGATTTATTTGTGTTGTTCACTTATCTGTGTTGCCTGAATTTTACTGAAGTGGATAAGTGATGTGAGCTGCTTTGCAGTTGTGATCATCCTATTAAATGTGTTAGGGCTAGATGGATGCCAACACTTAGTTGAGTACCCTAGCCCTCATCGAATCCCAAATGGATAATGATGTGTGGTTCTTGTGCCGGCTCGTGGTTGAGGTGGCCCGGCAAGCACTTGTGATGCTCGTCATGGTTGCTCCCCTCTCGTGGCATGCTATGGTTTATGATTGCTTGCTCGGAATGGGATAGCCGCTCACCGGCTTGATCTAATATTGGCCTTCTAGTGGGCTTTTGATGTTGACAAAGTATATAGACAAGAAATTGTCTATAATCCGATGGCATAAACAGACCGTAGGTGCTAAGTGTGTGTGGGCTAGGCTAGCTGTGACTTCATCTTTTGTTGGATTTCTTCGCTTATGCATTAATTTGCATAACTCGTTGTTCCCATCCGATGATTGCCTAGTGATCTTTACCCATATTTGCTTGCACCAAATGGCTTTGTAGTCAAATGATGACACAAACGAGGTTTCATACCCTTTTGTTTTGATTCCGTGATGCATGTGTATGCTTATTGATGAGCAAAGCATGTGTTTGCTCAGGTTCTTTTGTGTATACCTCACTCCAGCTCCTAGAAATGTTGTTGGTGTAGAGGGTTTGCTTCTGTGATGATCTTATGCTTGCCCTGCTCCTCCTAGCAAGCCTGTGGTGCTGGATTCAGTTCTGTGGCTGTGAAGATTTGTTGAACAGCAGTGGTCTGTTCAACCTGTTCTTGTGTTCTTGTGAACTTACCCAGCCTGCCGTCTCGTCGATGAGCTGCTGGTTCTGGCGGTGGAAAAGGTTTTATATGAACCTTGTGTAGATCTCTCGGTCGACAACAAGGCCTGGCCTCTCTTGGTGACACACGAGAGTCGTGTGTGTGTGTTGTGCCGCATGCACACCGCTTGGTGAGCATCTGTCGTGTGTGTTTGCACATGCTTGGTATCCGGCTTGTGTCTAGGGCTGAGAGTGGATCAGCTCGGCAGCTTTGGTCATATCCCCTCCTATTTCATTTGATTTCTAACCTGCCAAGTGGTTATGCCACTTGGCATAACTTCTATTTGTTGTGATTATGTGCAGGTTCAAAATGATGATTAAATGATCAAGATGATCTTCAATCTCAAGATTAGATGATATTCACATTGTAGTATTTAGGGTAGATTCATACTTGTACTTTTCTTTTTATTTTCTTTTATTTTACAATTTCACCAATTCTTGTAATGTGTTGTAAAATTCATTTATTTCCATTATGAATATTGTAATTGACATTGTATTATGTGTGATTATCAATAAAGCTCAAAGTTTTCTCTAATGAGCTTTATTTTACTTTAATTGTTCATAGTGTTTATTATTTAATATTTACTTAATGAATTTCCTCACAATTGATTTTATGAGATATTTATTTGATGTTTGAATTTTGAAATTCATATTCAACTTAGGTTTGAATTCAATCATGCAACTTAAGTTGTGATGCAAACTCTCTCCTCTCTTCTCAAAACCCTAGTTTAGTTAGATAAGAGCAAGTTTGTCGCACTCTCGAAACCCTAACCCTGTAAGGTGTCGAGAGTGAAACTTGTCCCCCTTCGATGCAGTTTTTGTGTAAAAGCGCGAAATTTTCCCAGAATTTATTATGCAATGCACATCCCTTTCTAAAATCTACCCCTCGATTGTCTCTAAACCTGGGACATTACACGCGGCGTCCGGAACGACGCAAACCAGATTTGAGCCGGGTTTGCGTGGCCGCGGATGGCACGCGGCGTCCTCGCGTGTCCGCCTGTCCGCGTGGCTGGCCCACCTGTCGGTGCCCCAGTCCTATTAAATGTGGATCGGGAAGGGGCCTGTCCCTATCCGAGTCCCCACTTTCCACTCCGGCCGCACACGCGAGCTCGAAGCTTCCGCGCCGCCATGGCCCCGAAGCACGAGTTCTCGCCATCCGCCAACGACCACGAGGCGGCGGCGGCCGGCCGTCGCGCGGCGCCGTTCGCCATGGGGGCAGCCGGCGACGCCCGGACGCGACCGGATCTACGTCACCGTAGCGGTGGCGCGGATGTTACGGGACGCCGGCGTCCCAATGCTCGTGGGGGACGTGCACCTCCCCACGGCCGGCACCCTGAGCCCGGATCGGGTTCCGGTGCCGCTCATCCCGAGCTCCGGCCGCGCCCGCTACGCCGAGATCCGGAGGCGCCGCGCTCGGCTGCCGGCGGACCTCCGACGAGGACCCCGCGTACGGCGACGCAAGTCCCAACCGGGACTTGTGGTTCGAGGTGGAGCATGGTGCGCGCCGGCGCACGTGCTTCACATCCGCGACGGCGCGGCCTCGCGCGCGGCCGCGCACACCCGCTAGGCGGGCTGGCCGCCGCCCGGCGGCCTCTACATCAACGAGCCCGCGCCCTAGCCCCGGCCACGGCCGCAGCCCCGGGAGGAGGACGACCCGGAGCCGCAGGCGGCGCTCGCGGCGTCCCGCGAGCGGCCGCGACCTCGACGAGCCGGCCAAATGGCCGCACCTCGCCGAGACGCCGCGCACCTCCGCGCCGGAGGAGGCGGCCGAGAAGGCCCGGGAGGACGCCCGGGCGGAGGCGTGGGCCTTCCTCGAGCCGGCGCGCCGTCAGGAGGAGGCAACGCGTCAGGCGGCGCTCCGGGAGGAGGAGGAGCGCCGGGCCGCGTGCCTGGCGGAGGAGGAGCGCCTGGCCACGCTCCGGCTACAGGCGGAGCTGCAGGCCGCAGTGGAGGAGCGGCTCCGGCGGGAGTCCGCGCGGAGGGCACGGGCTGCGCGAGCCGGCGAGCCCGCCGAACCCGCACTCCGCCCGGGAAATGGCGCAGTGGGAGCCCTGGCCGGAGTCCCCGGTGCCCTCCGGCGTTTCGAGCCGGAACAGCGCGTCGCCGCCGGGGGCGTCGTCGTCATCGACGCCGACGATGAAGAGTACTACTGGGGGTAGTAATGCCGGCGGCCGTCATCTAGGGTTTCTTTTTTTTAGTTTAAAGCCCATATAGGACTTTCTTTTGTGTAAAAATTGCCCAAAATAGGGCTAAGTTTAATTAACCACTAGTTTAATGTTATTTTTGGCTGTTTTCCTTTTTTATTTTTATTTTTGTTTTTCTAATTACATATGCGGTGTGTCCGCGCGTTGGGCGCAGCGTGCGACCCAAACGGACACGCGGACGCGGGCCGCTGTCCGAGTGTCCGTTCGGCCAGCTTGAACGACCCAAAACGGACGGTCCAGGCAGCGTCCGTTTGGGTCAGCCTGGTTGGAGATGTCCCTCAGGCGAACGGAAGTGGACAGCTAGTAGACACCCACGGCGTGCCCTCTTACAGGCTGACAGCTGCTACCTCTGTTTCCTGTATCTAGACAAAGCTGGGACACTTATTTTGAAAGTGGAGGGAGTAGCTACGAAAAACTAGCGACAGCAGTGAAATTCTGGGGACATTGTGTGGTTGCGCTCCTTATGTGTCAACAACCCCGCAGCAAGTTGTTGAACTAAATTGCTTACTGCTATTGCAATTCATTATCTGACACTGACAGTATTACATTGCATCATGTTAGTAGATACTATGTTATTTGATCAGTTAATTACTTTTATGCTTCCTGCTGGTTCTTATATCTAATAACTGTTGCTGACCCACCAGTGGGATGTCCCTTTGAGACGTGGACTGTTTTTTGTACCAGATGCCGAAGCAAACTTGAGGATCCCATTAGGGCATGACAATGGCGAAGATTGACTTGCATGGTGCAACGAAAAATCTGGCTCCCACTTATGCTCAGTCAGAACAGCCTATCAAGCGCTTGTCTTGAAAACTCAAAACCATGGTGAGGGTCTCAATGGTGGAGCGAGTTACTTTTCTATGAGAAATGAAGATACCGGAGAAAGCTCTGGAAGCATGGCGTTGTCCTAAGTGCCGTGTATTTCAGCGATGTGTTCTTCGGGAAATATTATCAGGTAAGTCTGAATCTCTGCAGCATGGCTCATTGAATGTAGTCATCACGAATATTGCTTTGGATGACGGAAAAGAAAATTGTAAACTTAAATTGCCTCGCCATCATCCTAAAACATGGGCGGCAGCTGGAAATTTGATGCCACCTGATAGAGAAAGATTGCTGATTATCATAGCGATGTATAGAGAAAGATTGTTGATTATCACAGCGATGTATTCAACGTGGACTTCATGAGATATTGTGATGTGATCCATGAGGAGTAGTTCGTAAGAGAACCATGAGGAAATTTCGCGAGTTCTGAAAAAAAGAACTAACTTAACAATGCTTCAACAGCATATGGACCTGATAGCTGTTGATCAAAAACTATTTCGACATACGAATAGAAAATCTATTTTTGTGGGCATCCTATACAACTTTTTTCTTTTCCCGTGAGAAATAACATCTGACAATAGCATCGACATGTTTTTAGCATCGGACGAACTGTGGTAGACCCTTTGTTGTCCACATACCAACAGTACTAAGGACGATGTGGTCTGTTTGTCCTATCTTTCATGCGTTCAAAAGATCTGCCTAGTGGTTCCTACATACAGCGCATGTAAAAGCACAAAACGTTTCACCACCGGCAAATGCAAAACTTATCAGGTACTCGTACCAGTCTACCAGTACCAGACAAGGGAGCTAACGTCTTCCGTCACTACAGTTTCAGGAACACTGGGTAAGGTAAACGAACACCAGACAAGCACCACTGTTTGTAAATTAGTGCATAATGACAGTCTCAACGAAATAAGATTTCTTATACACCTAGCTGACACTACCCGGAGTTTGATGATGGGAATAACAGACTCCAAAATAGACGCACATAACATATGATAACACAACATAGTAAGTTTTAACAAAGTTTGTTCCCAACATCCAGGAAGTAGGATCTCCTAGCCATGGTTGAAGGACTGGTACACCGGAACCTGCAACACGAAGAACACACTCAATCCCTCGTCAAGATGACATAAAAAAAATGCAGTTCTGTTCATTAGAAATGAAGAGATTTTGCATAATAATTGAGACCCTTGTTGCTTTTTGGTGAATATGTTTCGAAAGCCCAATAACCAATGTACCATAACATGAGCAATTGTTGTGGCAAGCAATTATAACGGAATCAAATGTGATCATGAATTAAACATTACACTGAGAAGAGCCTTTCAGTGGATAGAGCATTATTATTGCCAGGGATAAAAAAGAGAAGGGTTGGAGCCAGGAGCAGACAAAATAACTACCAAACAAACATTCTTGTTTCTTAACAGGTTGCACAAGAACCTTTCAAACTTGCAAGGCAACAGCTTTATCAAGCTACCCTTGTTCGCACAAGAGGTTCGTAACTCACAACTACTTTTGCCCACTACCACTACCATCTTGGGCATAACAAGCAAGAATGTTGTAAACCATACTCGCCCTTGCTTGTATGCAATGAACCTAACAAACTGCTACCATCCAGATTAAGCCAAGTTCTGTGAAGGGCTATAGTGACAGAATTGGTTTATTTTTTTTAGAACCTACAGTAAAATTTGCTAACTTGCATGAATAGAACCCATATCCAGACAACTGAACCGTGTTATTATCCTTAAATGCTGAAACAAATAATACGCAAGCGAAGCAGAATCCCATAACATGCTTACCTGAGAAATCACATGGCCAAGATTGTCATAGCAATGGGGATACATCATTGCTGGGGTAGGCCACTGTGGGTAGACAGCAGTTCCAGAAGATCCCATCGATAAATCAGGTTGACCATAATAGACAGAAGGTTGGTTTCTCGGCATGCTAGGAGACTGCATATAACCAACACCATACTGCATAAACTGAGGCACAGCAAAACTGAAGGCGCCTGGGCTCACACTGAAGTCCGGCACGGGGGGCCTAACATACCTGCAGATGTGAACAAGTTAATGGTTTGTAATCTCAACACTAAGACAGTAAGACTCCATGGTGCCAAAAAAAAAAAAAGCAAGTGGATATGCTAACCTTTTGTAGTTACGATCATAGTCAGGATCAATGCGATCTTTTTCAGCATCCTTAAAAACAGCAACCCTGGAACGGCTGTTCAATGCGCAGCCCTTGTTCTCATATACAGAGGGCTCAACATTCATCAGCTCATTTCTGCCAATGGACAAAGCTCCAAAATCACTTGGGCCTTCAACATCTGCTGGTATGGAACCATTGAAAATGCGTGCTCGTGCCTTATTGTAATCATCTATCCTCTCTTCAACAGTTTTCACTGCACCATTATTGGTTCCAGCACCGCCTGCACCATTTTGGGAAGCTTTGGGCCTCTGACAAATGACAAACTTAAGTTTTTCGGCTGCCTCAATATCATTTCTTGCTTGCTTAATGGGAACTTCTGATAAAGCAATAGCTGGATATTTGCTTTCAGGTGTTTTTCTCGCAACTATCCTGCTAACAGGACCATCTACTAAGCTATCTGCTACTGTAACTAAACCATAATGTTGTGCAACACGATGAGCAGCACAGCGATGATAAGAATTTGGAAACTGCTGGAATTCAAATTCATGCAGTTGATGATTCTGCATAAATTTCTGTATATCCAATTCCATCCGCAAAACTGTTGTAAAACAGAACAAAAAATGATTACACATTAAAAGAGTTATGCAATGCACAAATTAATATACAAAAACAATGCCAGATTAAATGGACAAATACCAATACAGTATAGCTTAACTGGTAGAAATAAATACACAATACTTGTAATATCCAGCAATACTAACTGTGAACTGACTCCATAAACCAAAATCAGATAACTTCAATATATTCAAAATCTATTGCACTGGTTAGAGCACCAATAGTAAGATATTTCTCGTGTAAGGATTCAAGCAGTCAGTTAACCCAGTACATGCAAATACCACTGGGGAATGTAAGAGAACTGAGGGAACTGTAAAAGGAACATAGAAGAGTCGTACTTGAATTCAGATAGACTTATGTGCCTGGTGCACAGATATATGTTATATGTTACTATAGCATTAACATGATTTTTTGTGAGATATTTATGTGCAAACTGTCAAGCGCTGTTAGAGATGCAAATGTGCATGCCTAGACACTTGATTTTAGACACTGCACAATCCGTGCAGGTGCAGAGCCTTAGGTGAGGCGTACAGAACTGCAGGTTTCTGCTTAAGGTGGGAGGCGCCAAGGTGCACTCCTCACAGCCAGAGACAGATTAGGACAGCGATTGGTAATGAAAAACAAACATAAAGAGGTGCTAGGCATAAAGAGAAGGCTTAAACTTCGATTGAATGGCCCACAGAAAATTAAAAATTCTATCACCCACGGATAATTTGAAAAAGAAAGGAAAGGGGGCAGGTATAGTTATGACTCAGACAGTTGCAGAAGAGTTGAGCTGCAAGTGAACAGAGCTCATCCCCATCACCTTATGCAGATGCTAAGAATTTCGGATTAAGATCGCTAATCACCATCGTCCCTGCCAGAAGCCTTATCCTAATTACAGCAGCGACTTGTGCAATAATGGGTATTGCACCATTGTCTGTACACCTAACAGGGTACGGCTGGTGTATCAAGTCACAGGAACAGCCTGATTGGTACTATAACTCCTTACTGGTCCAAACCATGAAGTTAGCAGTACCAAAATAACATTCGCTTGTGGAATTCAGCATAAAACAGCTAACCCAAACTCTAACTGGCATTCGGGCGGAGAAAAGTGGACGCTCGGAATGTCCAAGGATAAAGAGCAGTTAGAGTAAGTAGGCACAGGACATTCCAATTTCTAGAGGCATATGGGAAACGATAAGCGCCCATATGCCCATCATTAGCAGAAATAGTCAGGTATGCTTGACTGGTATCGACCAGAGCAGAACTACTGCCCGTTCTCTAGCTCACAGGAGTGTACAGCAGCATCACAGCCAGCATTGCCAGCAAAAGGGAAGGTGCGGTTTCTAGTGTGGCATATTGGCAGAATTCGATTGGTTTGGACCTAGCAACAGAGCACGGATTGCAGCACCCCTCTCCGAGCTACCTCAAGCATGAGCGGGACGCAGTCCCCCCAATTCCAGAGCAACCCTAGAGGCCAGGCTAGGGAACGAAGCCCTAGAAGAGAAGCTAAGCACGACCCGGAATCTAAATCGTAGCCTTGTACATCCACCGCGAACGAGACGAATCGAGGCGTAGCGTCGAACCCTAGCTGCGCGGCGGGCGGTGACGGGATAGATATGTAGAGGGGGAATTGGCGAAGAGATAAGGTTGAGCCCGGCACGTACCCATGAGGCGGTGGCGAGGGTTCTCGAGCGCCTCCACGAGGAAGCGGTCCACGAGGGAGGCCACCCTGTCGTCGGCCTCCGCCGGCCGGCCCTCGTCGGCGGGGGCGGCGGCGGCTGGAGGCGAGGACGGCGGAGGCGGTAGGACGGCCGCGGCGGCGGCGGATGAGGAGGAGGAGCTCATCGTGCGGCGGGAGGGGCGGCGGAAGGGGTAGGCGGGGGCGGAGAGAGGGAAGCTGCGGGCGGCTGGCCTGCCCTTGCCCTCCCGCTCTCCTTCCCGATCCCGAAGTGGCTGCGCTGCGGAGAAGGCGAAGCGAGAGCCCGAGAGGAAGAGAAGAGGTTCCCAAGGCGACCACGGCTCCGGATTTTTCTAACGCCGCGTGGGCGTGGGTCCCATTTCGCGTGCCCGGCTGGATGCCTGGATCGGGTCGGGTCGGGATTGTGGTTGTGCACGCTGATTATTTTCGACCGTCCGTGTAGGAGCGGCCACACGGTGCACCGTCCACCCAACAAACTGGACATGCCAGTCCACTGATTTTAGAACCACTTCTCATTTTTTTGTGCTTAGAGAAAATTGATACTCCCTCCGTCCATTAATAGATATCGAAAGGTTCGTCTAAATTCGGATGTATGTATGCACTAAAGAGTGTCTAGATACATTCGAATTTAGACAAACTTTGGACATCTAAAAATAGACAGAGGTAGTACTAGCTCCGTCACAAAATAGGTGTCGAAAGTTTTGACAAATTTGAATGTATCTATATACTATTTAGTGTCTAGATACATGCAAATTTGTATAAACTTTTGACACCTATTTTGTGACGGAGGGAGTACTAGTTTTTTATTTTGATCAAATGTGATATTTACATTTGAAAGAGATGGCGTCACAAAAGTAGAATTAACCAACAAGTCTTTAAGTAATCTAAAAAGATATCGGCGAGATTTCAGGCAAGTCTCATAGGAAAACATGTTTTAGATGCAATGAAAGTGATTCAGTTGACATCCCTTACTAATGTTTTTCCGTGACACATGTTGTCTTTCCTATGTAAAATATGCCAATCACTTCCCACGGGGCAACTTTAGTGGGTCAATTTTATCATCTTAGCCATAAGATCATCGCTAATTCCGCAACAAAAAAAACATTACAACAACTAGCTAAGCGCTCCTCTTGTCGCCCAACCATGTGTGTACAAAAGCATCAACAAGATGAGGCGAGTTGTCCGATGGATAGTTGTGGTCCGGTGGATAGTGAGTCCTGGCGAAATGTAAAGTCAACGGTAAGTTGTCTGCATGCCTACTCATCTTGATGGAATTGCGTACGAGCGGCTTGTGTTTGGTCATGGTTTTAGCGTAAGAACAAATAAACCCTATGTATGGTTGGGCGGCCCTTGCGATGGGGTGGGAACAAAAATCTTCTATGTGTAGACAATCGTCATTGTTGGAAACCACGAGGGAGCGATCATCTAGGATTTGGAATTCGATGGATATCATCACACCTTTGATCCACAAATCTTCAAAGCGGAGAAAATGTAATGCAAAACAAGCTATGCACGAGGATGTTTCAGTCGGTCAGATTAACCTAAACTTGGGACTTTAAATTTCTCATTTAAGGTAGTTTGCAAATCTATGTGAGGCGTTGGGTCATGTTCAGTTGAACAACAACATCGTGGCACTATCCGGCAAAAATCCGAGTCACGGTGACTTGGCCTTGCGAGCCTATGGGGCAAGCTAATGAGAATCACTCTAACTTTGAAGCGACGCTAAGTTTCCGTGAATTAAAATTATGTGCATGGTTAAAAGGTAAAGTATTGGTGTTAAACCGCTTTGAGCTTTTTTTTTTTGAACAACAGGAGCGCCTGAGGCGCCATTTTATTGATTAGGTGCAAAGTACATAGCTGATTACAAATCCCTGGCATGAAAAGTTCTGCAACAGGGAAAGAACAGGGCAGGATTGCTCTCTATGAGCTAAGTTGATACAGCTGAATTCAGGTTGACATTGAGACCGCATGAAAGCTTGTTGGGCACAATCATGTGCCACTGTATTGATGTCCCTGGAAATGTGGTAGATGGTTGCCTCTAGCCGAGTTGAAAGATGGAAGAACTCAGCTATAGAAGCTCTTATGTCCCAGTTGAGATGGTTTAGCGAAGAGCAACGTACTGCTGCTGCCTTAGCAAGGAGCAGGCTATCCGTCATGAAGGTTGGCCGGCTAAGTTGGACAGAATCTGCAATGAGGGCAGCAAAGTGGAGAGCCTTTGCTTCCGCTTGCAATGGCGACGATGCCGTAGGAGTAGAGGCCTGCACCATCAGGTTATGGTCGACTCCACTTATGTTGAATTGCATGAAAACACCTATTCCCGTTGCCGGTTGTGCTGCAGCTCCTGATAACTTGAAAGTTTTCCATGATGCATCGGCAAAGACTTTTGAACCTGCAATCAACATATCAGATTTAATTGTACAACCTGGTGCAGGGAGGTGGTGGTCTTGTTCCTGTTGTTCGTTATGCTTCTCATCCGGGGTGATACAGTTGGTCACTCTGTCTTCAAGGGTCCGACCCCGAATAATTGCCTCCGCAGCGTGTTTAATCCGCAATGGTGAACCTGGTTTTCGTTGAAGAGGCAATCATTTCTAGATTTCCATAAGCACCACAAAAAAGTAAAAATATTTTGCAAAGAAGCATGAGGGTGATTCATTGTGAGTAGAGACTCAATAATTTCTGTAATGGAAGTGATGTTACGGACAAGACCTTCGGATCTAATACACCACGGATCAGCAAACCAAGCAGCCCGGGCAAAAGGGCATAAAAAGAGCAGATGAATGTCGTCTTCTTCAGCCTGACACCTACAGCAAAATTTTGAGATGTGTGTTGAATACCTGCCAGCTCTAGAACCCGAAGGAATGGCACGTCTCAGAATACGCCATGCAAAAGTCTGGACTCTAGGCACCATAGTCTTGCACTTCCAAACCTGCATCAACATGTTTTTGGTTCTTGTGGAAACTTGATGAGGAGCCGGCTCTCCCTGATCCTGTAACTTTTGTAGACACAAAAAATATGCACTTTTGGTACTGCAATTACCCAAGGGTGAGAGATCCCAACATAAAATATCTGGTTCATCTGAAGGGATAATAGGAGTATTGACAATAATAGTAGCCATGTGGTGATCAAAGAGAGTGTGGATTAGATTGACATTCCATTTCTTTTGGTGTGGCAGCCACAAATCTTGAACAACAGTCGGGTAAATAAAATTTTGTTGTTGAATGACCATATGATCATAGATGTTGATCCGAGTCAGGGCACCAAGGAGTGCTCCAGATAGAAACGTTTCCTTGAGTGAGCTGATAAAAGGAGTGTTGTACAACCAGAGGCATTACTTTGATGACAGAGGTCCAGAAGGAAGATTTGGGAACACTGGGTTTGGCTCGCCAAATCGAAGTGTCGTGGAAGTATTTGGATTTCAGAATGTTGTAAAGCTGACTATTTGGGTCTTGTGCTATTCTCCAGGTCGTTGAGAGTATGAGACTTTGGTTTGTGGCTTGGAGATTTCGGATACCTAGCCCCCTTCATTTTTTGGAGTACAAATATCCTTCCAAGCTCTAAGACAAAGAGTTTTGGTTGTAGGCTCCTCTCTAACACCTGTCCACCAAAAAGTTCGGATGATAGCAGTGAGCTTGGAAAGGAATTTTTTGGTGAAAATTATGTTAGACATATAATAGACTGGGATGGAGGCAAAAACAGATTTGATAAGCGTGAGCCTAGCAGCATGTGAAAGTTTCCCAGCCTTGTACGTACTGAGTTTTGACCTAAACTTGTCGAGTATAAAGTTGTAAGCCGAGGATCTGTCCTTGGAAGGCATAATGAGAGGGTGGCCAAGGTGAACTGAGTTACTGTCAATGTTAGACACCGGAAATATGTTTTTAATGTCAGCTATAACATTGGGTTGCACGTGAGAGCTAAACATAATGCCTGATTTTGCCCAATTTGGAGTCTGGCCAGATTTTATACAAAATTGTTGAATGATTTGGCTCATAAGCGTAGCTTCCTGAAATGTCGCCTGGCCGCAAACAATCAGATCGTCAGCAAACATAAGTGAATGAATTGGAGGGCAGTTTGGTCCAAGCTGGATTCCCGTCAAGGTTGAGTTGCACATGGCATCTTGGAGTGCTAATGAGAGTTCATTGATTGCAAGGACAAAAAGATATGGAGAGAGAGGACATCCTTGTCGAATTCCTCTATCGCCATGAAAGCGAGCAAAAGATTGACCATTAATGATGACCGAGAAAATTGGCGAAGAAATGCAAGCATGGATGAGATTAATGAAATGACCATGTAAACCTTGACGAGTGAGCGCGTCCGTGATGAAGTTCCATTCTAACCGATCAAAAGCCTTTGCGAGATCAATTTTTACCATAAAAGTCGGCTGGCGCCATGAATTGAGAGCAAAAGAATGAGTTATTTCCTGGGCAATGATGATGTTATTGTTGATTCTTCTACCTTCGATAAAAGCTTGTTGGGAGGGGTGGATATAATCGGGGAGGTGAGGCTTGAGTCTATTCGCAAGAGTTTTGGCGATGATTTTGTATATGACATTGCAAAGACTTATTGGTCTGTAGTCAGCCGGAATAGCAGGAACCAACTTTGAGCTTAGGGGTGCCCCATTTGCAACCCTACGCCCTCTTTGAAAATGTGAGAAGACCCCCACGTTGTTTTTTTGTTACAAACATATGATTTGTCTTTAAAATGATAAATATGAACCCCTCTAAACCATAATAAGTATTAAAGCCGCTACGTAATTATAGATGGGAGCAAGTAATTGTTTTTGGTTGGTTGATCTTAGTGGGTAATGGAACCTATCGATAAACGGCGGATCAAATGAGCCCACAGCCAAGAGCGTGATACAACGGCTCATCTCTACTGAGTTTTGATGCGAGACTTCTCTTTAGCGAGTTGAATCTGCATTTTAGAATCAAACTTCTCGATGTGCCTTTGATGTTTTCTTTGTTCTCATTTAGTCACATTCTCGCAGCTCCGGTGTGTTGTTTATAGTTTTCTTATACATAGCATTCCTTCTCTCTCAAAATAAACTGCTTATTGTTTTAGATGTATCTATAATTAAAATACATATATATACTTCTGTATCAAGAAGTTGGGCAAATTATTTTGAGATGGAGTACTCCCTTGGTTGGGCTATGTCCATCCATCTGTAGCAATAGAATAACTCGTTGCAGTTGCTTCATAAAAAGAAAATAGAATATGTGTTTCTTATACCACTGAAAATAGAATATGGCCGTTGCTTGTATTCGGTAGTTAACTTGTATAATAGCACATCTTCTGAACAAATATATGAATCACGATACGTTTGCACTGGCCGTCAGGTCATGGTCAAGAGAACCAACGACGCTTGATTGACTAGCACAGAACATGTTGGTATCTTCAGAAAACCAACACATCACGACTATGCTAGCATCGACGAAACTTCCATCTGCTGGCAAGATCGACAGTTCGACGCCAGGAGCAGGGCTTGATGCGAGGGAGTCCTTTCACCGCGATAGCAAGCCAGCAATGGAGCTTGGGCACGACACGTGCGCCCGTCTAGTTTGGGAAAACAAATAACTGGCGTGCGCGCGCGGCAAGGCCGAGCTTCGTTGCAGGTTTCAGGCCAGGCGAGACAAATTATGGACGGGCGCGTGGACGGTCCAACGGTCGCCACGGTGCGCCTGCGCGTGCACGAGTTTTGCGTGTGGTTGGGCCTGGCGGAACCGCGGCGTCACGGGAGTGAGCGCGAGCCAGTCGATTCGAGTATGCCGCTCGGGAAGACATCGCCAAGTCCAAAAGTCTCGTAGCGGACAGTTCAAAAACAAGAAATCTCATAGCGGAGGCCCAAGGCGCTCTTCTGGTTCGCATGGTTCGCATGGTTTGTGAGCCCAAAACAATTTTTCCTTTTATATGTTCAACGTTACAACGCCATTCATTGTTGAATAGTATGAATCATACAATTCCTGAAAGAAAAGAAACCCAGAGAATTGAAATAGTTCAAAAAATTGACTAATCAATGTGTTATCGGTGTTGCTAATTGTTGCGGCCTAGCCTATGACCATCCCCTTAATTTCCGCGTATGTTTACCTAGCCAATGCCAAGGAACGAAGTACCTCACTTCCAAGGCGTCACCCGAAGGGGAAGCGACGATGACGCCCACGTCGATCCAAAGCCAAAACTTGGGTTTTCACCTAGAGAGGTTGATGCTCAAACAACTAGGGAGATGAAGGTGCTCCTCAATGATGTCTCCATGAAGTGCATGCACGTCCTAGGATGCCATCATCGTCGGCATTAACCAATGTCGGTGCAAGGCTTTCACCCGGAGTTCACCAAAAGCTTGAAGTCCTTGCAACTTGTACTTGTGGGATTGACTTGATTTATTCCCGTACTCGAGAATTCCAGAATTGTTACACTAAAGTTGGTGTGTGGTGACTTATTCTGATCCTAAACTAGCATAGCCCCGCAAGTCATGCCAACATGGACAACCACGGGGACACAAGTCCATACGTAGAGGCAAAGTAGCAACTGGTTAGGGCGGCTTTGGTCATGAAATTTATGCGAAAACTCCCTCCCCATGAGCTCCTCCACCACGCAGACCACAACCGCATGGTGGCGGGCGTAAAACGCCAATGAGGCATGTCTGTGGAGGAGGGGCACACGAGGGAGGCTAGGGATGTGTGGATCTGTAGAGTAGGTTTGCTCCCAACCGAGTGTTGGTGTGTAAATGGACCCGATGATCACCAAAATAATCGTTGGTGACCACATGAAGTGGTATAGCACGACGGCTCTTGGCGGTGGAGTGGAGTAGTGCACATGGGAGAACGGGCAGTGGCTCGGGACCAGGGAGGACTTGCGGCTCACCTGGTTTTGTCTTTGTGGTTGGAGAGGGCCAGGGAAGTCAAACATTGCCGAATTGATGGGGACCAGACCGAGCTCAGGAAGACGTAGTCGAAGGTAACAATGGCGCGCAAGCTTGTTTCCGTGGTCGTGAAGGAGGAGGAAGGCATGACTGTGTGATGGCGCGTGATGCACACGTCCGTTGGGAACCCCAAGAGGAAGGTGTGATGCGCACAGCAGCAAGTTTTCCCTCAGTAAGAAACCAAGGTTATCGAACCAGTAGGAGATGAAGGCCACGTGAAGGTTGTTGGTGAAGGAGTGTAGTGCGGCGCAACACCGGGGATTCCGGCGCCAATGTGGAACCTACACAACACAATCAAAATACTTTGCCCCAACTTAACAAGTGAGGTTGTCAATCTCACCGGCTTGCTGTAAACAAAGGATTAAACGTATGGTGTGGAGAATGATGTTTGTTTGCAAAGAACAACAGAGAACAATGATTGCAGTAGGTTGTATTTCAGATGTAAAAGAATGGACCGGGATCCACAGTTCACTAGTGGTGTCTCTCCAATAAGATAAATAGCATGTTGGGTGAACAAATTACAGTTGGGCAATTGACAAATAGAGAGGGCATAACAATGCACATACATATCATGATGACTGATGTCTACGGGAGCTTCTATTCTTGTAGACAGTGTTGGGCCTCCAAGAGCAGAGGTTTGTAGAACAGCAGCAAGTTTCCCTTAAGTGGATTACCCAAGGTTTATCGATCTCGGGGAGGAAGAGGTCAAAGATATCCCTCTCATGCAACCCCGCAACCACAAAGCAAGAAGTCTCTTGTGTCCCCAACACACCTAATAGGTGCACTAGTTCGGCGAAGAGATAGTGAAATACAGGTGGTATGAATAAGTAGTAGCAACGACACCAGAAAAGTGCTTTGCCCAGAACAGTAAACAAGCAGTAGTAATGCAGCAGTAGTAACGCAGTAGAAACGAGTAAACAAGCAGCGATAGCGATATTTAGGAACAAGGCCTAGGGATTACACTTTCACTAGTGGACACTCTCAACATTGATCACATAACAGTAATAGATAAATGCATACTCTACACTTTTGTTGGATGATGAACACATTGCGTAGGATGACACGAACCCTCAATGCCGGAGTTAACAAGCTCCACAATAATGCTCATATTTTAGTAACCTTTAGTGTAAGATAGATCGAAAGACTAAACCAAGTACTAGCATAGCATGCACACTCGTCACCTTCATGCATATGTAGGAGGAATAGATCACATCAATATTATCATAGCAATAGTTAACTTCGCAATCTACAAGAGATCATGATCATAGCATAAACCAAGTACTAACACGGTGCACACACTCGTCACCTTTGCACACGTGCAGGAGGAATAAAACTACTTTAATAACACATCACTAGAGTAGCACATAGATAAATTGTGATACAAACACATTGCAATCATAAAGAGATATAAATAAGCACCTCACTATGCCATTCAACAAGTGAATAAGTATTCGTAAAATATGGCCTAAGAGACCCACACGGTGCACACACTCGTCACCTTTACACACGTGGGACAAGGAGTCTCCGGAGATCACATAAGTAAAACTCACTTGACTAGCATAATGACATCTAGATTACAAGCATCATCATATGAATCTCAATCATGTAAGGCAGCTCATGAGATTATTGTATTGAAGCACATAGGAGAGAGATGAACCACATAGCTACCGGCACGACCCCGAGCCTCGATGGAGAACTACTCCTCCTCATGGGAGCAGCAGCGGTGATGAAGATGGCGGTGGAGATGGCAGCGGTGTCGATGGAGAAGCCTTCCGGGGCACTTCCCCGCTCCGGCAGGGTGCCGGAACGGAGACTCTCGTCCCCCGGATCTTGGCTTCGCGATGGCGGCGGCTCCGGAAGGTTTCGTGGTTTTCGTCGAACGCCCGAGGTTTTTAGGTCGGGGGCTTTATATAGGCGGAGAGGCGGCGCAGGAGGGCTTCCGGGGGCCCACACCCTAGGGGGCGCGCCCCCCTTGGCCGCGCCGGGTGTGGTGTGGTGGCCCCGCCCCCTTCTCTCGGCGGTTCTCGTGTGTTCTGGATGCTTCCGGTAAAATAGGAACCCGGGCGTTGATTTCGTCCGATTCCGAGAATATTTCGTTACTAGGATTTCTGAAACCAAAAACAGCGAGAAAACGAGAACTGGCACTTCGGCATCTTGTTAATAGGTTAGTTCCAGAAAATGCACGAATATGACATAAAGTGTGCATATAACATGTAGATAACATCAATAATGTGGCATGGAACACAAGAAATTATCGATACGTTGGAGACGTATCAGGCAGTACGACAAACAACATAGACCGCTATCCAGCATTCATCTATGCCTAAAAAGTCCACCTTCGAGTTAGCATCCGCACCCCTTCCAGTATTAAGTTGCAAACAACAGACAATTGCATTAAGTACTATGCGTAATATAAACAATACAAATATCCTTAGACAAAGCATTGATGTTTTATCCCTAGTGGCAACAAGACATCCACAACCTTAGAACTTTCTCGTCACTATCCCAGATTCAATGGAGGCATGAACCCACTATCTAGCATAAATACTCCCTCTTGGAGTTACAAGTATCAACTTGGCCGAGCCTCTACTAGCAACGGAGAGCATGCAAGATCATAAAAAACACATATATGATAGATCGATAATCAACTTGACATAGTATTCCATATTCATCGGATCTCAACAAACACAACATGTAGCATTACAAATAGATGATCTTGATCATGATAGGCAGCTCACAAGATCTAAACATGATAGCACAAGAGGAGAAGACAACCATCTAGCTACCGTTCCGGACCCATAGTCCAAGGATGAACTACTCACGCATCGAGTCCGGAGGCGGGCATGGTGATGTAGAGCCCTCCGGTGATGATTCCCCTCTCCGGCAGGGTGCCGGAGGCGATCTTCGAACCCCCGAGATGGGGTTGACGGCGGCGGCGTCTCGGTAACTTTTCTCGTATCGTGGCTCTCGGTACTAGGGTTTTCGCGACGGAAGGATTATATAGGCGAAGGGGCGAGTCGGGGACGCTCGAGGGGCCCACCCCATATGGTGGCGCGGCCAGGGGTGGGGCCGCGCCCCCCTATGGTGTGGCCGCCTCGTGTCCCCTCTTCGTCTCCTCTTCGGTGTTCTGGAAGGCTCCGTGGAAAATAAGACCGTGGGCTTTTGTTTCGTCCAATTCCGAGAATATTTCCTGTGTAGGATTTCTGAAACCAAAAACAAAACAGCAGAAAACATGAACTGTCGCTTCGGCATCTTGTTAATAGGTTAGTACCGGAAAATGCATCAAAATGATATAAAGTGTATATAAAACATCTGAGTATTTTCATAAAATTAGCGTGGAACATAAGAAATTATAGATACGTTTGAGACGTATCACTGTGCTGAAGACATGAAAAGCAAGATGCGGGAGAGGCTGTGTTGTTAGAGCAATGCACCGATGGCGGTGGCGTTTCTCAAGTTTGTGTAGAAGAGCGAGGGTAAGCGAGAGAGCGGCTCCTTGGTGTGGGGAGAGGATAGAGGGAAGGAGGGCGTCTCCGTGGAGTCCTTATCCTAGCGGGGCGCCACTTGTGACGGCGTGAATCTGCCTCATCAGATCGATGATGACAACAACATGCACACACAACTTATTTTTATGCTGAACTAAACTTAGAGTGGCGATTGTGCAATTGCCGAGATAAATGAAGTCAACTACACAAGGACCGCTTTTCTCCTGCCCCAAACATGAATGAAACTGCACCAACCAAATCAAGGTATGCTAGACATTTCAGTCGAGGCAAAAAGAAAAGGAAGGGCATGTTTGGACGTGACAGATGCCTAGCCAAAAAAGGGAAAGAGCTAGACTAATCTACCACCTTCTTCAGCCGTCCTTTGCTCTTTGTCTCGCTTGCACGCAACGGAAAGGTCACAACCGAAAATGATGACGGCACTCGTGTCAGGCGCACCGTTGCAGGCACTCCCGATACGTGTAAGCTTCCATGCCCATGTTCACCGTTGGAGAAAAAAAGTGAAACCAGCAAACATGGCATGCAAATTGTGAATAAATAAACACACCAGAAGACAGAAGTAGAATTACTTATCCACAGCAGCGGCAGCCACATCTCCTGCACCACCCACCCACCCACCAGACCCAGAACCTTCCAAGCACGACCATTTTTACCTCTCTCACCTCTACCCACATCAACCACAGGCAGAGCGGGCCGGCGGCCCCACATGTCAGCGCACACAGTTCCAGGAAGCCTTAACTTTGCCGTTACTCCCGTCGTACTACTACTGCCTCTTTTTAGCAATCCTAGATCTACACTGTCCACTCACAGGGCACACGGATCACCACATGTTCAAAACCCCGATGACCGGTGGGCCCGGGCCGAGGCGGGTCCCTTTCGCCATGGACTAAACGAGGACCCGCGCGCGAGGTGGGGGAAGCCGGATCTGCACGCCCCGAGCACGAGCACGAGCCCTCGTCAACACGCGACTCCGTCGTCCGCCTCGCGGCCCCGAGTTCGCGAATTCCAAATTCCTACCACTCCTCCTGTCCCAGTTCCATGCCGCCCAACAAAACCCTAGGCTGAACCCTCCGCCCGCCCGAGACGCGCGCCATGGCGGAGCCGGCCTTGCTGGATCCCTCCTCCCACTTCGACCTCCGCCACTACCCGCCACACCTCTTCGACCCGGACCTCCACCTCGCGGAAGCCGGCCTCCCGCTCGGGGCCTTCGCCGCCGGCGACGACGACCTCGACTTCGACCTGCCCGCCGATTTCTCCGTCGACGACTTCCTCCTCCGCTCCCCCGAGCGGAGCGACGACTCCGGCCAGGCCTCCGCCGCCGGATCCGGCCCCACCGCCTCCCCGTCCTCGCCCTCCCGCTCCCCCACCGCCTCCGGCAGCGGCTCCGCCGTCGCCGACGCCAGCTGCGAGGTCAAGCACGAGGACTCGGACTCGGGCCGAAGCGGCGCCGGCAACGGCGCCAGCGCCCCGAACTGGACACTCAAGCGGAAGCAGCCGAGCCCCGCCGCGACCTCAGACGCGGCCAAGTGCCGCCGCCGATCCAGCGACGGCTCCGTCTCCCCCTCCCCCTCCGCATCCCCCTCCGCCTCCGCCTCCGCCTCCGCCTCGCGCGCCGCCGCCGCGGCGGACTCCGACGACGGGGTCCCCGGCGCCGGCGGCGACGGGGCCGACGACACGAGGCGCGCCGCGCGGCTGATCCGGAACCGCGAGAGCGCGCAGCTCTCGCGCCAGCGGAAGAAGCGCTACGTCGAGGAGCTGGAGGAGAAGGTCAAGTCCATGGCCGCCCTCATCAACGACCTCAACTCAAGGATCTCCTTCGTCGTCGCCGAGAACGCCACGCTGCGGCAGCAGCTCGGCGGCCCTCCGCCCGGCGTCTACCCGCCGCCGGGAGCGGCGATGCATTTCCCGTGGGTGCCCGGGTACGCGCTGCGGCCGCACGGCTCCCATGTGCCCCTGGTGCCGATCCCCCGGCTAAAACCGCCGCCGCAGCAGCAGCAGCCATCGGCCACAACCAAGGTTACCAAAAAGTCAGACACCAAAAAAACCGCGGATACCAAGAGCAGAACCAGGACCAAGACCAAGAAGGTGGCCAGCGTGAGCCTCATCGGTCTGATGTTCGTCATGCTCATCTTCGGCGCCTTCGTTCCGGGGTTCAACCACAGTTTCGGAATGAGAGGGAGGAGCGACAGTACAATGCTTAGCAGTTTTGATCAGCCTATTCAGGATAGGGTAGTGACTGTCACTAGCCATGGCAATAAAGTACCCAAGGACGGTTTGAAGAATGGTGACATGTCCGGTGCCGATTCTGGAACGAGGATGGGGACTGATGACATCGCCGAGCAGAGGCATGGCCCTGCGGTTAACGCGAGCGAGACCCTGCCTGCTTTGCTGTACGTGCCGAGGAATGGGAAGCATGTCAAGATCAATGGCAATCTGATTATTCATTCTGTGCTTGCGAGCGAGAAGGCGGTGGCACACAGGAGTTCAAAACACAAAACTGATCACTCAGGCATACATCACAAAGATACTACTAGAGCCATAGCTAGCCATCTTTCACTGCCTGGAAACAATATGAATGCACAGGAGAAATCCCCTGTAGATGGACCATTGCCGCAGTGGTTCCGTGAAGGAATGGCAGGTAAGAAGAGCAACTGTTTACTAATCCTGTGTTCTTGCTTATTGAGATACTGCAGTTATGAATTTTATTTACTAGCCAAACTACTACTTCTTTGCTGCTTTGACAGACACATTTTGATGATTTGATCAAGAAAGTTCTTGTAGTTCTTGACATGATACATAAACCTTACTTTTGAACATATACTAGACGAAGAATGGCACCACGTTTAGATAAATCAAAAGACCAAAGTAATTGACCAGAAGTCATTAAGAAAAGTAGTATGCCTGTTAGTTAGGAAATGAGGTCACTTAGACCATTATATATTATATGACACTGCAACTGTTCAGGCATTGAAAACTCAAGTTTATTTTTAATATTGCTAAACAAGTTAGCAGTACACTCTAATAATCCAGGAATGGGAATGATATCTGTATGTCATACCCTTTAGCAAGAACATAAGAGATAGCTCAATAAATATAATGTCATTTTTATTTGTAAATGTCGTATGTGGCGATTATTGGTCTCTGACCTGAAGTGACTAAATCCTTGACATATACTTTCATGTGCCTTTCGCTAGCATAGAGCAGTTGTTTTTCTTGGAAAAAATGAGAAGTCTGCTATTTTTTCAGTTAATTGTAGGGAAACAAGTGTGAACTCCTTAGTATTTACCCTTGAGGACGGGCCTTGTGTTTTTGGTGTTATCTTTCCTAATTCCATGCCAACTGCTGAAACTCATCTAAGCTATCATACAAGGATTTCATTCATGTGATTCTGTGACGTAGCACGGACACCTTGCTAGTCAATAGCACGGACACCTTGCTAGTCAAGTCAATTATTTGAGTAATTTTTCTTTGTTTTGTTGACAAAAGGCATCTCTTATAGAAAACTCAGCTTTCTATTGATACTCCTCGAGTGTTAATGCACTGATTCTTATGCAACAATTTTCAGGGCCTATCTTAAATTCTGGAATGTGCAGTGAGGTATTTCAGTTTGACATTTCCACTGCTTCTACCAACTCTGGTGGCATAATACCTTCTCCAGCTGTGAACTCCTCAAGTGTTAATGCTACTCAGAATATTTCAACACCAGCTCCCGCCTATTACGGCAAGCTGAAAAATAGGAGGATCATGTACAATGAGGCAATTCCACTCCCTGGGAAAACGGTGAACAACACAGAGCCTTTTAACAGAACTTCTGAAAGCAGCAAGTTACCTGATAAAAAGCCAGCATCATCCGTAGTCGTTTCTGTGCTAGCTGATCCCAGAGAGGCCGGTGATGGAGACAGTGATCCGAGGATGTCCCCCAAGTCGCTCTCAAGGATATTTGTTGTTGTTCTCCTTGATGGTGTCAGATATGTCACATATTCCTGCACCCTTCCTTTCAAGAGCTCTAGTCCTCATCTTGTGAACTAACCTATAAAATGGACCAGTGCGGATTATGATGCTGGAGCGGGTGGGTTGTCTGCAAAATCTGACGGCTGATAGATTAATAATTATCTGAGGCTGTTTTCTAACCGGAGTGAACTTCCTATACACTCGGCCTGAGGTAATTCAAGTTTGTCGAAGGTTTGAAGTGTTGTTAGTGAGACGTGGTTCTGCAAGTTTAGATGAGGAGTGCAGTTTGTGCTGCTGTGATAATCGGGCTCTTGTGCTGTACTCTAACCTTTAGTGTTATTATGATGTAATACTGTTCGAGGAACTTGTGAAGACAAAATATATACATGTAGTTTCTTAAAATCTTATTCCCCCAGTATATGCATAGTTGCTACAAGTTTTGTTCTTGTGTTGTCTAAGACAATTGACCTCAGTGTATGGAAACATTTCACCTGGGTGAACTCATTAGGTGCACATTTTGGCTGAAATAATTCGGTGAGCATTTTTGGACATAGTAATAATATTTGCAAGAAGCAGGTGGATTCTAAGGCGTGATTCTTAATTTTGTTGTGCTGAACTAATTGTATAATCAAATATGCAAAATTTGGTTGAAAAAGCTGGATTATCAATCACCTCACTACGAAACGAAGGTGAATCGGTAAATTTGCTAAAGATAAGACATGAATGTCCTCTATCTGAAATTCATTTTTTGATCTTGGATGAGATGCTTCTATCCTGTGTTATCTGACTTATCTTCCTGTACTCGTTACATTCTTTTCTTAATAAACTCCCCCGATCCTCTCTATTTCCCAACCCCTAAATGCATCTCATCTACTCGTAGTAGAATTTGAATTTACTCATACGAAAAATCATTAAGAAATTTTTTTTTTTCCAAACGATCCACCAAGGATCGAATTTTCATTATCAAGGAAGATAACGAAAATACATCAGTATTCATGAAACAACAAAAAACAAAGGCGGAGGATCGCCGCCTAATGCTAGCGTTTAAGGGGGAATTACAGAACCAACAGGTAGTTTTAAAAGGCTAACAACTTCAGCCAAAGGGAAACAACTATAAGCTTAACTCCCAGGGCAATCAAGCAACAGCATCATCATTTGCATCTTCTCCAGTTCTATTGTCCTCCAAACGCAGAGGATCACCACGGCCATCATTTCCAGAGGATCTTACTCCAGCCACCTCAGCTAGGCGCAAAAGCCCGTCTGCACCAGCACGAAGATCTGATGCATCCTGTTCTCCATGTAACCCTGCCCAATAGTTCATGAAAACAGCAGCGTAGCTGATTAGATCAAAAGGAGAACTAATCATTTTTTGCTCAAAACAGGCTTTATTCCTAGTTTTCCAGATAGCCCAGCAGATAGCTGCCAAACCAGCTATCTGGGTGTTGCGACTGACAGGAGCAAATTGGGGAAACCACCAAAAGAATTGGGAGAAACTCCCAGGTCGAGTGGGAGATTTAACAGTAGTAGCCACTGCAGTCCAGACAAATTTGGCTGCAGAGCAGCCAAAGAAGAGATGAGAAATGGTTTCTTGTTCATTGCAAAACTGGCAATTGGGGTTCCCAGACCAGTTTCGTTTGAGGAGATTGTCCTTGGTAGCTATTGCATTATGCCAAATTAACCAGAGCCAAATTTTGATTTTGAGAGGAATTTTGCTCTTCCACAAATGCTTAAAGGATCTGTCCCTACCATTCCCACAAATCTGTCTGTATACCGATTTCACAGTGAAGCAGCCGTTTTTTGACCATTTCCATCTGGGAGTGTCACTTTCCTGAGTCAAGTTTACTTGATTCATCAGCTGAAGCAACCCAGCCTCCTAAATGATGAGATCAGGAGTCAACCATCTTCTATAGGAGAATCTCCATCCCATATCAGCAGCTCCAGCCACAGTAATATTTTGTTCATTGCAAATATCAAACAGCACAGGGAACATATCTTTGAGAGGCCTTGTGCTACACCAAGAATCTCCCCAAAAACTGGTTAACAAACCATTCCCAACATTCATTCTTCTGCCATAGAGATACAGCTCCCTGACTTTTAGCATGTCAGACCAAAGTGGAGAATCCCCAGGTCTGTTTTTTGCAAAGTAAATGCCTTTTCCTCTTAAATACTTCAATCTCATAAAATCCTGCCAAGGCCCAGTATCATGCTCCAGTTTCCACCACCACTTACACATCAGACTAATATTAAATTTAGTCAAATCTTTAACACCTAAGCCACCTTTTTGCTTTGGCTTACAAATCCATCTCCATTTCACAAAGTGATATTTTCTTTTATCAGCACTTCCAGCCCAAAAGAAAGATCTAATAGGTTTATCAATCTGTTCAATATTTGATTTGTGCAACAACCTCAAGGACATCTGATACACTGCAGTGCTAGCCAAACAAGCATCTATTTTGACCAATCTTCCTCCAATGGACATAGAGTTGCCAATCCATCCACACATTTTTTTCTTGGTCTTTTCCTCCAAGAATCTCATGTCAGACACTGAGGCCCTTCTTGCACAAACAGGAGTTCCCAGATATTTGATGGGCCAACTGCCCATCTGACATTTGAACAGCTCAGCAAAAAAATTCTGTTTTATACTGTCATCAAGAATCATCAAACCTTCACTTTTATCAAAATTAATTTTCAATCCAGACATGGATTCAAAAATGTAAAGCAGTAACTTCAAATTGATTGCTTGCTGAACATCATCTTGTAGTAAAAGAATGGTATCATCAGCATATTGTAAGATTGCAACCCCATTCTGTACCATACTATCTGCCAACCCTGTGATTAGCCCATTGTCTTGAGCTAGATGGATCATTTTAGCCAGACTGTTAGCAGCCATATTAAATAGGAAGGGGGCAAATGGATCACCTTGCCTTACTCCCTTATGACTTTTGAAATATGGGCCCACTTTGTCATTAACCTTGACATCGAGGGTCCCACCAAAGAACTCGATTTTTTAATCCACTGCATCCAATTATCACTGAAACCTTTCTGTTTACAACAATCAAACAGAAAGCCCCAATTTACCTTATCATATGCTTTTTCAAAGTCAATTTTTAGGACTACCCCCTGTTTCTTCCTGGTTTTTTCCTCTCTCAGAATTTCCTGAAGCAGCATCACACCATCTGAGATGTACCTCCCTTTTATGAAAGCTGTCTGGTAGGGAAGTAAGAGCTTATTCATCACAGGGGATACTCTAACAGTCAAAGTTTTTGTCACAATCTTGAAGAACACTTGTAACAGACAAATCGGCCTAAACTTTTGAATGACATCAGCATCAGCTGATTTTGGAATAAGGGTAATGACCCCATAATTAATTCTGTCCAGGCCAATTTTATGATCAAATAAGTCATTGAAAACATGCAGGATATCAAATTTGACAATTTCCCAACAATGTTGATAAAATTCAATGGGAAAGCCATCAGGACCAGCTGCTTTGTTCTTCTCCATGTGATCAATAACATCTTTGATCTCTTCCAAGGTAAACTGTCTATCCATCTCAGCACAATCAAGAGTATTGAGTTTTTCTCTTTCTGTCCAGACATCATCTCTCAGTCTAATCCCAGAGTCAGTGACTGGACCAAACAAATCCTTGTAAAAGGCAGTAGCATGCTCCAATAAAGCAGCATCACCTTGGATAATTGTATCCCTATCTTTCAAAGAGAAAATAGTTCTCTTTCTTTTACACCCATTGGCAGCTCTGTGAAAGAAAGCAGAATTGCTGTCACCATGGAGGAGCCAATTCTCTCTAGATCTTTGTCTCCAGAAGGATTCTTCATTATCCAAAACTGACAACAAGTCCTGTTGCAATGTACTTCTCCTTACTCTTTGTGATGGAGAAAGTGGAACAGTCTCTTCCAGCTCCTCTAATTCCCTCAATTTATTGGAAATATCTTTCTTCTTTTTAATATCTGCTCCTCTCAGATTAGCTCCCCAGCCTTTCAGAGTTTTCTTGACATTTTTTAGTTTCTTCATTAATCTGTCCAGACTGTCCCTGGCATGAACTGGTTGCTCCCAGCATCTTTTGACTCTGTCTAGGAAATTATCCTCTTTGAGCCATCTTTTTTCAAATCTAAAATCTCTTTTCTTCACCATGATATCCAAAGTATCTAAAATCAAAGGATTATGATCAGAGACATCTCTCACCAACTTGTGAACTGTTACAAGAGGAAAAAGTTCCTCCCAAGAACTACTCATCAGAAATCTGTCTAACTTTTCCAGGGTGGGATCACAATGATTATTAGACCAGGTATACTGACCACCAGCCATATGAATCTCTCTCAAGGCACAAGTATTAATGATGGAATTGAAAATATCTGACCATTTGTTATGAGGCATGGGTTTGTTCTTTTCATTGGAAAATCTCATGATATTGAAATCACCTCCAACCAAAATTGGTAGAGTTTGATTGCTGCAAGTGTTACCAAGCTCCACTAGAAATTCCTCTTTGTCAGAGGCCTGAGCAGCTCCATAAATGATAATGAAGCACCATTTCACATTTATTTTGAGATCAAGCAAGGTAACCTTGATCTGAAATTTCCCAACAGAAGTATCACAAATGGTAAACCTGGATAGCCTAAAACCACCCAGGATACCTCCACTTCTACCAACAGAACTGATCCATTTCCAATCAAAATCACCACCAGGGTCAATTCTTCCGAGAAAAGCGAGAAGAATAATCTTTTTTAATTGTTTCCCGAAGACCAATAAAATCCAATTTGTTGATCTTTGATCAAATTTGCCAAGAAGGCACTCATCCCCTTTTTTCCAACACCTCTGCAATTCAGGGAAGCACCTATCATAGATACTTTGGATTTTGTTTCCTACTTCTGGTTCCAGCAATAATGCCACACAAAGGGTGATCATTTCTTGCTTTCACCTGGGCAGCACTTGATTTTGATTGTGCTCCCAAAGTGACATCACCTGATGTCAACTGTGATCCACTTCTCCCAATCTTACAGGCAGACTTTTTGTTTCTCCTTTTCCTTCTGGATAAAACAGGAGTGAAGGCCTCCTCTTCTATATCTCTGTCACTTTCACTTTGTTCCTCACCCAGACCCAGCAGCAGGATTGGATTTGAATCAACATCATTGGAATTCACAACATAATTTTGTACCACAACCATATTATGTCTAGCAATTTTCAAATCTTTCAGGTAATTAACATTTTCAAGAGAAAAGGAAGTAGGACAAACTCCCATTTCAAGAGCTCTAGCTAAAATCTCCTCATCATCTAATAAAGCAAAGGAGTTGTGGGTATTTAAATTTGTACCTGGGATATTGCTGGCTTCAATATTCTCCATGACACTAGATCCAATCCTTGAGTTATGAGTGCCTCTGGCTCCAACTCTGGAACTCATCCTGGGAGCAGGGTGTTGTTGATTTCCACCAGAAGAAGAGGAGTTGCCAGCACCTGGAATATCAATGATGGGATTATCAACCTGTGAGAGAGGTTCTTCTTGTGAATCAGGCTCAGGCTGTGGACCATCAACAGGAATAACAACCGCAGTCCTCTCAGATATAAGGGAGGGAGCAGCCAAAGCAAGGATCCCCTGTCCCTGAGTCAAATATGGAGTATCAGAGTCCTGTGAATTGTCACTACTATCATAATCAACCAGTTCATCAACAGGATCATTTTCTTCATTGACATTTTCAGCAATAGGATCAAGAAGATTCTTGTATTCCTTCTGAATTGTGAAAGCTTTGTCACTACTAGATCTAGCCAATGAAGTAAGAAATTGCTTGTAAGAATCAGCAGCTCTCTGTGAAGAAGAGCTCTCAGAAGATTGAGAAGGAAGGGATGCAAGTGCCCCAACCACCTCCTTGTGAACTTCTGAAAGAGGAGGAGAACTATCAGGAACACAGGATGTGGGAACCAAATTCTTCTCAGGGGCACATGGAAGCTCCAGCTCAAACAATTTCCTTTTACCAGTATCTTTCCTAGGCATAGGAGATTCATGCATAGCAGTTTGCCTGTGAGAAACCTTGTAGTTTCCAGAAACCTTGGGGGGAGCAGATTGAGAACCTGCATCAGAATCTTGCATGCCTGTTCTCTGTCTTTTTGGAGTCCCCTGGTCACCTTCACCACCTTGAGCATCAGTAGGGACAACAGTCTTGTTGCCAGCATTAGAGGAAGGATCAAACAGTTCCCTGGAGTATTGGAACTCATAAAAACCTTTCTTTATTTCACCAATTCTAGAATTGGGCACCAAGGCCAGGTCCTGACTGCCAATCTTTACCCTCACATAGGCAAAATGTCTGAGATAGTTCTTGTCAAGAGCAAGGGGCTTGCCTACAAGGCTGGCAGCATAGTATACTGTAGACTTGTTCCTGAATTTCATGGGGATGCCTTTAATCCTGAACCAAGCCTCCTGCATGATGGAAATTGGCTCAATGTCACCAGCCCATTTTTCCAAACTGATGATTGCACCAGGTACTGTCCTCATGAACAATTTCCCAAAGTGGGCCAACTCTTCAATAGTCTTGGCAGATGGAAATCTTGTTCTAAACTCAGTAGCAGAAACTTCTTTTGCAAAGAAACGCCAATTGATCTTCATAGATTCAGCCCAGACATTGAACTCATGCTCAATATTTCTGCAATTAACTTCACCTTTTTCAACAGTGATATGAGCATAGTTGAGTTGCTCGACTGGATAGTTATCTTCCTCAGGAACTGGAATAGAGTAAAAACCCGACCCAAATTCCTCACTACCAAAGAAAGGGGCATTGTAATCCCACGGATCTCTTTCTTGACAAACAGAAATGTGATGATCACCATTGCAGTAAAAACAAGAGAGGTTTCTGAGAGGAACATCAGCTCTTCTAGTCACAGCAGTGGTGGAGGCAGGAACTGGTGGTGGTACAGAGGACCCCACCGGTTCCGGCAGAGAGACAAGCGACTGAGAACTATCGGCGACTACGGCGGATCTATTCTGATTTTGCAACTGAGAACTATGAACATCTGCGGCGGCAGTATTAGAAGATGGCAAGGATGGAGCAACAGGACTTACTTCGGCAGATCGAGCGGCGTTGAGGTTGGAGGTGGCACCAGGAACCATCTCCGAGCGATGTGCCCATCGATCTCGAGCATGCAGTTCATCATCTTTGCGGGATTTCTCAGCAAGGGCTCGCTCGCGTGCAACCCTCTCCGAGATACGGGTTGCTTCGCGTTGACGCTCTTCATCCAGACGCCTGCGTTCATCCTGCCTTCTGCGCTCCTCGAATCGGAGGCGCTCTTGATCTGCATGTCGTCGCTCCTCTTCACGGCGCCGATTCTCGTCTTCGCGACGCCAATCTTCCTCCCGGCGGCGCTCATCTTCCCAGCGACGCTGCTCATCTCTTCGATCTGCATCAGATCCAGCTCTTGGCCGGTACCCAAAGTAATTGCTTCTTCTTGGAGAAGATCTGCGCGGCCCTCCGAATCTCCGATCCATCCGTGGCAAGGCAACGATCTGAGCAAACGATCTGCTATCACCAGTGGTTGTTCCAGACCAGCGACGAGGAGGAGATGGTTGAGGGAGATCAGATCTGGTGGGAGAAGGCGATGTGACGAAAACCACCGATCCAGTACCAAATGAATTAGGGTTAACCCTGATCCTATCCGCTGTGGAAGCTAAAGGCGTGGCCCGATGAACAGTATTGGGCTGTGGCCCAACAGAAGACGCCATCGAATACTCTGGATCTCCATGACACCGCACAATCCACTCACAACTACGACCGATGGGCGAACGAGAACGTTGGGCTCGACCCAAGAAAATTCGATCCAACCCATATCCAATAATCGGGCCAAACAGGATTTGAAATCCTCCACACTCCCGCGCTGTTCCAACCGGAAGAACAGAAACATTGTCATCGACTTCGGCGATAAAATTACGATTCAGATCGTAAAGGCGCGAAATCGAGTCTTCCCAAATCGCAATCCCAGGTGTACGGATGATGAATCCATCTCGAACAAATCGAAGAATAATCGCTCGCTCAAATAGCGGCGTCGAATCTCTGAGAACAAGGGAAGATTGATGCGGAGGGTGAGGATCAGAGGAGATGGGCGCCAATGGCGGCGGAGCGAGATTGTTAACAGACGGCGCTAGGTTGTTGGGCGGCGGCGCGGGGTTGCTATCGGGCGGCGCTGGTGGCGGCGGCGCGGGGCTGCAGTCAGGCGGCGCTGGGGGCGGCGGCGCTAGGTTGCTTGGTGGCGACGTCATCCTCCGTCTTGCAAAAATCATTAAGAAATGATTTGCTGTCTCGTATAAAATGACACCGAGTAAACCAGCCTAAAACCCACGTTATCCGCAGCGGCGCAAACCCGCTGTCCCTTCCTTCTCCAGCCCGCCACATCCGCCATGGCGCTGCGCGCTGCCTCAGGCATCAAGCTCCCACCCTTCTCCCTCCCGCCCCCTCACCCTCTGGGCGCGAACCCTAGCCGCAGCTGCCTCTACGCGGCCAACGCATTCCCGCGGCGCCGATGCGGCGCGGTCGCGGCCGTCGTGCGCTGCGCGAAGCGCACGGGCAAGCGGCGGTACCCGTCGGAGAAGAAGCGGCTGGATCGGCGCCACAAGGAGCAGCTCCGGCAGACCGCCCCCGAGGAGGGCGGCGTGGCCCGGGAGGCTGGGTTCTGGCGCCTCTCCAAGCTCGCCGTCCCCGCCAGCGACGACCCCGGCAAGGACTTCCTCGGCGTCTCCCCGCCGCTCCTCCAGGCCATTGCCAAAGCCCTCAAGTTCCCGGTACGATTTTCTACAGTGCATTTTCTGATGTGCTGACATAACGCCATGAATTCGCGCCTTCTGGGTGAGCGAGTCGACAGCGTGTTTGCCGAAACAGAGTTTGGCTGCGTAGCGTAGGCCTAATCAACTCTTCTGCCTCCGTGCGCTGGAAGCGACCTTCGCTATTGTAAGAAAAAAACCCCGTCCCGTTTACTTGACGAAATTGACACCTTCGTTCATCTTGGCGAATGCCGCAGCAGCTACCTGCTCTCAAGGAGGTCGAGTTTAGTTTGCTGTGGTGATATGATATGGGAGTATTTGTGTTGACGGATAGCCGAGGTCTGAGTGAATAAACGGTTCGCAATCGAATTAACAGTGCTGCTATCTCGCCTTCTCCTAGTACATGTATTGGCCATTGCTTCAGTTAAAAAAAGAAGTGTTGGCAGTATCCCCAAATCCCAACTGTAGCTATTCAGGAACTGGCTGGATGAGTGTTGTATGCCTGTACGGTGTACACAAACTAGTTACCTAAATGACCGAGCAATTTCAATTGGTAAGCAGATATCTAATGCTATACCTTTGACATATGTTTGCTTGGAAGTGTGATTGTTTACTGTGCTTTACATTTCTTGTTACCCATGCTACAGTTTCTCTTGTTCACTGTGCTTTACCACCTCCATCCCAAAGCTTAAGGCTTATATTATTTTTAGAAAGTCAAATTATGTCAAGTTTGACTAAGTTTTTACCAAAAATCATTAACATGCAAAATATAAAATCAATATCATTAGATAGATAATGAAATATATTTTCGCGTGGTATCTAAAAAATATTATATTTGTTGATATATTCTTCTAGATGTTTGGTCAAACTTTATTTGGTTTGACTTCTCAAAAAAATATAAGCCTTAAGCTTTGGGATGGAGGTAGTAATTTTTTTTTTCTAATTCCCGCCGATTTCTGTTATCGCATTTTTTTCATATCTGTGTGCTCATGTTTTACGCTGTTAATGTCGCTGTTAGACTTTTCCTATAATTATGTGCCTCTAATATATTCTCTTGTGCAGGTTGCTTCTATGCTCCCCGAAGAGGCCTTCTCTGTTATTCGCAAGTCATTTGATGCACGGAAGGTTCTTAGTAGATTGATATCATCTCTATCTTATTTAATATTTTTCCTCCTCCATAGAGATGGGATGACAACTTAGCTGTAATAAAATGCTTTCTGCTGGAAGAGCTGAAATGATGCAGCCAAACTGGGTTAACCTTGGTAAAAAAAATACTCATGCAGTTGAAAAGAAAGCCAATGTAGTAAGCTTCATTTTACTTCTCCAATTAAATTACAATCCTTTTATTGACGACTCCATAGTTACAAAATAATAATCTTCATTAGCATGCCAAGATGCAAACAATATGGGCAGCTCACACCGACAATTTTTTGTGGTCTCAGAATCAGTTATAGGGTGTCAAGTTTATTGTGGTGTTCGGGAATACTTATGCTATTCTGTTCAGAATCTGGTTTTGTTAATCCTTGTGTTCTTTCTTTGCTATCATCTTTTGCTCTCTTGCTTAGTCAGTATTTTGTTCCAGTGAGTGTAATCTTATGCCATGTGTCACACTACTCCACACTAACATACTTAATTCCACAGTAGTTGCACAAGATACCAGGTTCTGTAAAATATTTGCACACAATACCTGGTTATTCTACCAAAAGTTGCTGTCTATCAGAGTTTTACTTTTACCTGATGTGGTCCAACCAAATGTCCTAACATCTCTGCCCACACAACAATGGACATGAATTGGTGTGAATCAGTATGAGCAGTCCTTGACTGAGTCTGCACAAATCACATACGTATCTTCATAACTGTTTGATGCTCCATCTGTTTCGTAACTTTTTTTTTTGAATTGATGCATATAAGCAATGAACAAAATGAGTGTAGTATGAATTGGTTATGAAGGTCTCTGGTGATCCGTTCATACACTCGAGGAAAGACCGTTCGTACACATCAACACCACCTATGTCCAACATGGTGCCTGTGTGCCTGTGTTGTCACCTCGCGGGAGGCTAAAATCTAAACCTGTTATAAAGCACAGCATTTGGTAAAATAATTTGGTATTGTCTGTAGAGATTTGCAATATGTTGTGATTTGCACAACTAGTGTAGATTTAGCCAGAAAATAATGTCAGTTTACTCATTTATTTATGCTGTCTAATACTTTGGTGTATATTCATTTGATTTGGGGACTTCAGGTTGAAGTTATTTTTTACCCTGTAGATGTATATATAGATTGAAATAATATGCAGTTATGTGATTGCAATGACTGGTCATTCATGTGGTTACCCAACTTAGTTATATTCAATGATATTTGGAGTTTATCATCAGATTTTTTGGTAGACTGGTCTGTGTTCGCACCTTTTTTGTTTCACCCATGTTCCGACTATGTTCACGTGTATTTCTACTGGTGTTGAAAAATTATTTTGTATTAATACAATTGATACACAGATTGGTTATCAATTTATCTGCATCCTCTCTTTGTGAATGAACAAACCTTGTTTTACATCTACAGATTCTGAAAGAAGCTCAATTTGTCTATACTGTTGATGTGGATGCTAAGAAGCTTCTGGACATGGAGCCAAGAACATGGGATTTTATTGCTAGATTGGAACCCAAGCTTGGAGCTGTAGAATATATGTCTGATGAGAAGGTAGCAACTGATCTGATCAGTATGATTAGTGTTCATAACAAGGGATCTGATGATGAACATGGTATCAGGGATACTGTTAATAATGGCTCGATCTGTCCTACACGAATGAAACCAAGGGTGGCAGTTGTAGGAAGTGGACCATCTGGCTTGTTTGCTTCCCTTGTGTTAGCTGAACTTGGTGCAGAAGTTACCTTACTAGAGCGTGGCCAACCTGTTGAGCAAAGAGGGCGTGACATTGGTGCTCTAGCAGTTAGACGAATTCTCCAGTCAGAAAGCAACTTTTGCTTTGGCGAGGTATACTGTCTGTTCCTGTTTTACTAAACAATCACAGAATTGCTTTGAGCAGTATTCAGATAGGTAGTTGTTGACAACATATGGAAATCTTCTAATAGACAACTATATCTTCTCCTTAAACATAAGCATTAGCAATCATATCATTCGGTAAGTACTAGAGCCAGGTTCTCTTTTTTCAGGCGATCTCATGCAATTGATATAGACTATTACAAATTCTTGGTGTATATATCTTTGAAGAAAAAGTGGTTTAGTATTTTATCTCTGTACTCTGTAGGTGAAATAGCATATGTATTTACTTTTTGATACATGCTCCAATCAGGTATATTAGCTAGTGGGTGGGTTGGTGCATCCAAAGAAAAGGCATATGGTCTCGTAATTATATGAATGAAAAATGCACAGAGACATATCTTGGACATTAGCATAATTTGAGATTGCTTTAAATGAATTATGCAGAAAAGTTAGTGTAATAATTCAGAGAAATTAACAATAAAAACCTAACTAACACATGCTAGTTCTGAACTCATTTTATTCATTAAGTGACTTCCACTTTTCCATACATTAGTGTGAATTTAGTTATTTGATCAGACAATCTATATTAGTTAGGTTGATGGAAAATGTGATAACATCTATATTTTTGGAGTATCAATTACCCACGATTGAACAACAAGGATTGACCAAACTACTATTCCCTCGTTCCATGTTACTTTAACATTAAGTTAAGTCCATCAATTCTTGATCTTCTGTTCTTACTCATAGCAGGGTGGTGCAGGTACATGGAGTGATGGGAAGCTTGTAACCAGGATAGGGAAAAACACTGATGGTGTTCAGGCTGTGAGAACCTTCCTTCTCCACCTCAATGAATATCTTGAGAATTAGAATCACAAACTCTTATAAAAAACATTAGTTTTTGTTGATGTTTTGAATTCATAGCTATCAAGATATGAAGTGGTTGCATTGCATATCATTATATTCTAGATGTCCTAGTTCAAAACTAACTATTTCTATGTGTTTAAGCTATTCGCTGTGGGGTCTTGGATTTCAGGTGATGAAGACACTTGTTCACTTTGGAGGCCCTCCAAACATCCTAATTGATGGGAGACCTCACTTGGGAACTGATAAACTTGTTCCTCTGCTGCGGAATTTCAGGCACCACTTAAGAGATTTGGGCGTGAGTTGAACATATTTGTCTTCATCATCTGTTATTGTTTTGTTATGTAAGCTTATATGTATTGATGTATTATGTTTAATGTTTGGTTTACAGGTTGACATAAGATTCAACACTAGAGTAGATGACCTTATAGTGGAAGGTGGGCAGGTCAAAGGAGTTGTGGTTTCTGATTCAAGACTACAGCCAGGTTCTGGGGATCAGAAACTATCATTTGATGCAGTGGTATTAGCAGTTGGTCACTCAGCTCGTGACACATACAGTATGCTTCTGAGGCATAATGTCGATATAACCCCCAAGAATTTTTCTGTAAGTTTTTCTTATGCTGCTTAAGACTGTTTCTACTTCCCTACTATTTGTACCTCATTTGATGGTCAGATTACAGACAAGCCACAACGAAGAATTGAAGGCCATCTTTGGTTCGAATATTAGAGTTTTACATAAGAGGCACATTGGTCATGTTATGCTTCTTAAGGCAGAAGAGATGTTGGCACATGAACACGAGGAGAACTAGGAAACGGTCCAGGAAATATAGACAGAACAAACAAAATTAGGGAGTTATATCATATTATAGCATGAAGTCATACAGTATCATGATTCTGGAGAGGGCGAGAGGCCCAATGCTTAAACAAGTAAACATGATGCCACATGCTTCATAATTAAACTGAAAAGAAGGGAGTATCTGCCAGCCTCCTTTAGTTCTCCCATGGCTTATCCCAGCCTTTGTTTATCCCTCTCCTCTAGAAACCCACATCTTACTCAAGCCATGCTGTTTGGCATCCTCTATGTTACACCATAGACCAAGGTTCACAACAAGGTGGTGATAGAATAATGTGGTTAGCATAAACTGCCCATTTAGGCATTTTAACCGGTTATTTTTATTATTAGTCAGTCTAATGTAGGACTTGGGCTGTATGATCACTGCAGCGCAGAGTGGCAGCCTGGCAGGACATTGCCCCCTTGTAACATTATGTCTATTGTTCACGTTATCTTTGACAATTGCAAGCACTAACTTTTCTTCATACTATGAAGGAAACTTTTGTAATTTACTTTCTCTTCAGTCCATGTGACAACATTGGCTACTTTTGCAGGTTGGCTTAAGAATTGAACACCCCCAAGAACTGATAAACAACATCCAAGTAAGTCATATTTCATTTCACATCAACGTTTTCTGAATGATACTCACCTAATGTGGTTACCTTAATTTCAAGCTTGATATTTAATTTCTAGTAATTATTATTCGGCATCTCGGGAAATTATGATTGGTGATTGTTAAAAATGAAATTGAAACTAATAAATCAAGGTGTAGGATGCTACTTACTATGTCATCATACAGAGCAATCCATTTATAAATTTTGGAAAAGTATAGAACTTGACAGTTTCTTCAGTCACCCCCAACCATCAAATTTTACTGTAGAAATGCCAGCTTGAGCAGAAGCTGAGGAAGCTCTGCTGTGTTTTTCTAAACTTATATTCATTTCCTCGCAAATAGCGATAAATAACCAGTCAACTATGCAGTGATGAGGCCTCACCTATAAAGCACATGACCGAGTCTGTGTTCATGACCTAGGCATTGTGTCCGCCAATGGTCTTGAGCATGGATGCTAATAGAATTACTGTTTATTGCGTGATAACAATAATATTTGTAGTATGTGCACAATCGTTCTTAGAGTCTATGTAGGTTCGGCTACCAGGCTCATTGGAGTCATGAACCTATTTTTTCTGTACTAAGAATGTCCTAAGAAGTAAGAACACAAGCTCAATCCAACTCCCGGGTGCATATGCTCCCTCTACCAAAAAAAAATATTTCGAAGTGTCGAAATTTTTTGATAAAAAAATACACATGAACATCTCCATAATATATGTGGGTTCGTCAAGTTTCACGAAAAAACTGGTATTTTTTGTGGTCTGTGTAAAAAGAGAAAACAATTCTTGTGAAAAGCCTTATTTTTAGCACCAAATTTTGTTGTTTTTACACATGCCACAAGACAAGTCGATTTTTCATGACACGACTTTGTGATCGCTTAGCACGTGAAGATGTATGTGCGAATTTTTTGATCCATTTTTGATATTTAAAAATATGTCTAAGATGCATTTCAAAATAAAGGGAGCATACGCTCCCATGTGCCAAAACATCACTCCCCTTATTTGCCGGCTTGATACAACTACACCAGTTATCTCTACTCCCATAGAAAAGCCAATTGGTGGTGGCAGTCTGTCCATCTTTGGTTGCTGCACATGTTATATTTTCATTTTGAATGAACAGTAGAAAGATCTTAAACTCAGAGTATAGTTCTTTTTAATCGGCATCAACATGGAGGTATTGCACTAGTATGTGTAGAAGATTGTATGAATCTCGAAAAAAATAGTAGAAGATTGTAGCATCAAGGACGATTCACATTATGTTCAAAACAACCTATGTGATGCGTGCTATTGTCATCAATTACAGTATTCTGAATTGGCCGCTGAAGTGCATAAAGGGCGTGGGCGGATACCTGTAGCAGATTACAAAATAGTGAAGTCTATTGGTGAAGGAGATGCAAAGAATGATATCGAGCAAGCAGATCAAAATCGCAGTTGTTATTCGTTTTGCATGTGTCCTGGAGGACAGGTCAGTCATTTTCTCGTTATTTAACTCACCCCTATTTCTTTAATGCATTACCTAGTATTGCAATCATGTTCTTGAAATACCGAGACATGCCTGCAGGTTGTTCTAACTAGCACAAACCCATCGGAATTGTGCGTCAATGGCATGTCATTCTCACGGAGAGCATCTAAGTGGGCAAATTCAGCTCTTGTGGTCGCTGTATCATCTCCTGATTTTAAACCATTTCAATCCCATGGTTCTCTTGCGGGTGTTGAATTCCAGGTACTTGCTACAGTTCCTTTAGATAACAGCTGAAATACTTAATAATTGCATTACCATCACGATGCACAATTGGCTACACTGACCCTCTGGATCGTATCAGGAGTTCAAAATTGTCAGTGAATGCAAGAGTACAAATAATCCACTTGGACATGATTGATTTCTTGAGTGTTTGATTCATGTAACTTTTCCAGTGTTAGCTGCTTTGCTGCACTAACTAGATAAGATGTTCTGTAGCCACAGATTGCCGTTTTACTTTTGGGAAAATAAGCTAATTTACTTACCTTTAGCTTATGTCATTGCCCATACCAGTACTATTGCTTACATAAGGAAGCCAAACTGGTGAAAATTCGAAGCTGGCATGTGATGTATGCTAAAACCTTACCATGCATGTGTGATGTTACATAATCTAGTTACTCATAAATGTGGTATGCCTTTGTCACTTGAACTCAACAACCATTTTATTCCATCTGTACTACATTCTGATGGTAGTTTCCGCTTCTGCTAATAATCGGGCTACTCATAAATGTAGGGTGCCTTTGTATGCTTGAGCTTAATAACCATTTTCCCATCTGGACTACAGTCTGATGACAGTTTCCCCTTCTGTTAGCTTATGACTTATATCTGTACACCTTTAAAAATAGAGAGAATATGAAAGAAGAGCAGCTATGATGGGTGGAGGGAATTTTGTTGTCCCTGCACAGCGTGTCACAGATTTTATCAGTAATAAATTGTCAGGTACTAATGGTGTGATATGGTCTTCTAAGTTAGTAAAGATACATGCTTCCTTTTATTTACTTTGTTACCCGTTCCAGTTACAACTCTCCCACCATCAAGCTATAGGATGGGAGTTCGTCCATCCAAACTCCACGAGCTATTCCCTCCTTACATAACTGAAGCTTTACAACAATCAATAACAATGATTGACAAAGAGGTCTGAAATATGCTTTTCTTCATTTCACAATTTTGAATTCCATCTGTCCTGACCCATTTGCAATGCAATGTTTCCAGATGCCAGGCTTCATTTCTAGTGAGGCCTTACTTCATGGTGTAGAGGTATGATTTTTTTTACGGGACAAGCTGAATGATTTTCTTTGTTAATTCACCTGTTTAAAATGGTGGTTCATTTGGTAAATTCCTGGACACTGCATTTAAACATCAGTGAGTCAGGTGTTGGTCTAATGCCGTCAATGCCATAACCATTGAATGTTAGCTGGGTAGTCTGATAGAAACATGCCCATAGTCTATATGCTTACAAATTTGTGCCTCGAATGTTCAAGGGAAGCCTCAAATGTAGAGTTACTTGGTGATTTGGGTTCTATATTAACCATTTGAAGGAAAATTTCTTATGATGCATGCATTTCAAGCAGTACTTTCATTATTAGGCGTGCATTTCGGGCACTATTTTCATTTTCAACAGTGAGAAAATCTGGTTACTGCCATGTGTTCTGCAATTCTACTATTGTAGTTGTCTTCTGTTAGTTGCAACCTGTGCGGAGTAACAGAATAGTATCCTGCTACTGGCAAGTACGAAAACTGGAGCATGTTCTGAATTATATTGGGAGAAAAAACAGAGTTTAGGCCATTAATGCACTGCAGTTCAGTTTAGGAAATGCCAAATCTTAGTTTTAGTTCCTGCAAAATAGCCCGCAAAACCAGGGTAGATTTGTAAAACTGTAACTGAGGGGTATTAGCAGGGTTGTCTGATAGTGCAGCGGGTATCTGCAGTTACACTTTGGCCTGTGATAATGAGATTGGAACCTTGTCTGGTTAATTAAATTTGGAAAAACTAAGGTTGATCTGTAAATCCATTAGAGTAACGTTTATGCAAAAAAAAAGAATACTTGTAATTTCATTGGACCTGGCGACCTAGGCTAAAGCCCTCTGGACATTAGAAATTTAGTTCATAACATCGAGAACCCAGATCGTATTTTCCTGGAAGATATCTGAAAAGTGAAGAGCTCCATTTTTTGTTTGTTTTCCTGAATGCTTATTCATACGCCACTTTCAATGATGCTACTATATAGTCTAGCCTAGATAGTGCAATCCTAACTAGGTTATAGGCTTTTAGCTAGTTGATTCGCTGTCCCTATATTCTGTCCTACTCCCTTCTCTGGTCACTTGGGTTGTCATATTTGTGCATACCCCTGATTAGGCTGCATTTTTTTCCACTCAAACTTCTCTGGTCACTTCGGTTGTCATATTTGTGTATACCCCTGGTCTTTTTCTAAAATTTCGTCTTTATGCTTCATTTTCCCTTTCCATTTTCGTCTCAAATTCTATGCTAATCCGGCAGTCCATATGATTGCCAATTCCCGTTGCTACTTTGATTTAAATTTGAGAGATCCCCCCTGCACCAAGACAAATGCAAGTCATTAAGCAGAGCTAGTCCAGGTGAAAAATATTTTCAACATCAAGCATAATGCATCTAGTTTTTGTTAATTTTTCCTGGCATGTGTAAATTATCTGAAAGTTCTGTGGTGTGAAAAAGATGCAATGTCAACTGTTTTATCCACTGCATAAGTTCATGCGTGTGTTTTTATGGTTGGTTATATCATGGTGGTAAAGATATATGTAGTGTTATGACTTGATGCACCATTTCCTAGTATTTATAATACTTGATGTTTGTTTGCAGACTAGAACGAGCTCGCCCTTGCAAGTTTCACGACATAAGGAGACATACGAGAGCACGTCATTGCAAGGGTTGTACCCTATTGGAGAAGGTGCTGGCTACGCAGGGGGCATAGTAAGTGCTGCTGTGGATGGTATGTACTGCGGTTTTGCTTTAGCAAAACAACTTTCTCTATATGCTGGTGATATAGAATCAATTCTTGGCAAAGCACAGAAACAAACAGGTTCTGTAAAATATTGAGTACCGATGCCTAGTTATTTTCATACTTCATAGGCCCTAGCTTGTTCAGAAATTTTCTCACCATGTTAGCAAATTGCATAGGAAAATTTTGTCATAGTAGAAACTGTGATAACTGTACTTATAAATAAATTCAAGTCTGATGTAGGAGAGAGCAAGGATGCTATAGTTGTTAGCGCTTTGTATTAAACATGAAACTTCTTGGCTCCATATAGTAACGCAGTATGTATGGGAAATGACTTTGGCTCATAGGAGCATTTGCTCTCATTGTGTGAATCCACATTTCGAAGTGACAAAAAATTCTCAACTAAATTTTTACATGTATATATAGACATTTTATGTTGGTACACAAATTTTCAAAAAAATAAAAAAAAATGTGGCACCTGTAAAAAAGACAAATTTTGATGCTGTAACACGACTACGTACAACACATTTTTTTGTCTTTTTTGTACACACCACAGAAAATGTTGTTTTTCCACGAAAACTTGTGTACAAACATAGAATGTTACAATATACACCAAAAAATTTATGTCAATTTTTTTTGACATTTTTAAAATTAATTTTTAAATATTTTGTATAATGGGAGCATTTGCTCCTATGAGCCAAAATACCACCTCCAGTAGTATGTATGTTTTACTGTTCTTTCTGTCATATTGCCAACTGAACATTGCGGACATAATTTACGTAGAGAGATTATACAGTTTTGTGTGTGTCATATTTTGCTTTTTTTTTTTCTGTTTCGAGAGAGATTTTGCCAGAGCATCTTCCACTCTGTAAAGGGATACTACATTCCTCAAGCTGTTTGTGTATTGCAATTCTGCTACTAGACTTACAAACATTGCCCCGGTTGTTCTACGGTATTATTACCCTAGTAACTTGTGCAGTTTTCTTGTGTATATTTATTTTTTGAGAATCAATATATTAAGCTAGCAAGCCGCCTCATTAAAAACCTTCCAGTCCCCTTAGCTATCCTGGTAAGAAAAAGAGTGTGTCAAAAACTTGCAGCCACCATTCACACACCATTACAATCAGCATGTAAGCTGTGAACTAGAAAAGCAGGTGGCTTAGCATCCCAGGAAAACAACCCATCTTGAATGCTTGCAAATTTTGCACAAGAATGAGCTGCCTGGTTAGTCTCGTGACGAGCATGACATAAGCTAAAAACTGTGAAAAACACATTCAGCTCACCAATCTCATCTAAAACATTTTTGGCCATAGAACGATCAGTCCTCTATTGTGCCAAAGATGAACCATATTTTCAGAGTCCACTTCAAAGACAACTCTACTAAACCCTCTGCCCCTTGCATAAGTAACAACATCTCGTAGGGCAATAGTCTCAATAATCAGAGGATCAGAAATACCAAGGTACGTTTTACCCATGGCACCCCTATACAACAAACCCTCACGTGCAACTACACCAGTTGCAGCCAAGTTGTCGCTGACATTGAACGCCCCATCTGAATTTATTTTCACAAAGCCATCTGGAGGTCTCTGCCACTAAGCAACCAACCTAGTAGACTTAGGATTCTCCCTTGGAAGCTCTAAAGTCTGCAAGGTCTCCTTCACCAACTCAATCGACTTAGCTGGATTAAAACCAGCTTCACCATGAGTAGGATTGTTCCTTGATGACCAAATTGAGTACATCACTGAAATTATAATAACTCGCTCCTTTTGGTTGAAAACTTTCTCACAAAGTATATCTTTCGCCCAAGTTAACGGGTGTAGCCTTGGAAGCTTAATCAAAAGAAATTCCTTAGCCGCCTCCCAGAATAACTTTGCATGACTGCACTCAATCAATGCGTGCATCACATCTTCAGATTCAGCCTTACATAGAGCACATGTGCTATTCTCCATTATATGTCGCCGTGACAAAGTCCTATAATCAGGTAAAATACCTCGAAGAACTCGCCACCAAAAAACACGCACCTTTGATACTACTGGAGTTTCCACAGCCTTTTCGACACATCAGCATCATTGTCAGATGAAGACGACACAGAAGCATCATTCCTGGCCTCCTCCGACTGACGTGCCTCCATCAAGGCTCTATACGCCGATCGCACAGTATATATCCCAGATTTTTCCTTCGACCACGCTAGCCAATCATCACCCATTGATCTTCTTAGAGGAATACTCATTATCGAATCAGCATCAGGGGCAAAGAAAATCTCACGAATTAGTGGCTCATTCCACTCATGGTTTCCTGTCATCAACTCATTAACCACGACAAGATCAGTATCTTCCAACCAGCCCATCGGCCTCATTGTAGCAGAGTTCGGTAGCCAGTTATCCTCCCAAATTGAGATTGACTGGCCCGAGCCTACTCGCTTTATAAGCCCCAGTTTCAAGGCCTATGTTCCCGCCAAAATCGCCTTCCAGGTCCTGGATGCTGCCCTTGGAGTAGAAACAACCATTAATTCCTGATTATGAAGATATCTTGTCTACATTAAAAGCCTGCATATCCCGAAATCCCATTCTTCCTTCGGATTTTGGAACAACCAATTTATCCCAGGCTAACCAATGCATAGATCTTTTATCTAAATTTCCACTCCACCAAAATTTTCCCATAACAGAAATGAACTTCTTACATGAGCCTTTGGAAAGCAGGAAACAACTCATACCATGGATCGGCTTAGCTTGAATCACAGATTTCAATAACGCTTCTTTACTCGGATAAGAAAGATTCTTTTCAACCTCATCCATTCACACTACTTCTTGCACTTTCAGTAATATACTCAAAGGCCTCACTTGTTAGCTTCCCAACGCTAGCTAGGCGGACTCCAAATATTTTTCACTCGAATGCTTCAGATCGAATGTTCAGATGTTGCTTCACTGCCACTCTATTAGTCTCGGATGTACAAGGACTGAGGAAAATAGCACTCTTCTCCTTATTAACTTTCTTCCCATATGCCAAGTGATATATATCCAGAATTTCAATTAGTCTAGCAGCACTAGCACCATTCGCATTAATGAAGATCAAACTATCATCAGCGAATAAAAGATGAGAGATCCATGGTGATCTATGGCACACACGGACACCCCTATCAAAAAAACTAGAGTTGTAATGATGTATCAAAGCCGTCAAACCTTCTGCACAAGCCAAGAACAAATAAGGGGACATTGGATCTCCCTGCCTGATTCCACGTGAGGGGATAAAAGGCTCAAGAAGACCACCATTCACTTTAACTGAAAACCTGACTGATGATACACACTTCATAATCAACTGCACTACCCTTTTTGCCCTTCTTTTTCCTCTTCATTGCATGCACACACTCAAAAGCTACCAGGGCGTTAGCACTAATCAATCTTCCTGGCACAAAGGCACTCTGCTCTTGGCTAATAGTGTATTCGAGAATCGGCCTCATCCGGTTTGCCACACATTTAGTAGCTATCTTGCAAAGAACAGTGCATAATGAAATAGACCTATATTGTTTGATGGACTAGGGATTTCTAACCTTTGGAATAAGAGTTATCGCCGTATCATTAATCTCCTTTGGCATATGTTATCACCAGATTTTGGCTAAATCAGGAGGTGGGCCGCGATCAAGATGGGCTTGGAAGATTACATATGGAAGAACTACGAAGCGGCCTTGCACGGAGAATTTGGGCTAGTTAGCCCGTGTATCTTAATATAATAGATTGTGTATCGGTTTAGAAGTTAGAGTTTATCTCGTGCACGGTTTAGTGCACGCCCACATTAGAAAGTCCCCTGGACTATAAATATGTACCTAGGGTTTATGAAATAAACAACAACTCACGTTCAACCCCAAAACAAACCAATCTCGGCGCATCGCCAACTCCTTCGTCTCGAGGGTTTCTATCAGGAAGCGACATGCTGCCTAGATCGCATCTTGCGATCTAGGGCAAGACAAGCCCCACGTTGTTCATGCGTTGCTCGTATCGAAGCGTTTTTGATGGCGAGCAACGTAGTTATCATTAGATGTGTTAGGGTTAGCATTGTTCTTCGTTTAAGCATGCTTACGTAGTGCAACCCTTGCATATCTAGCCGCCCTCACGCCTATCTCAGGTGTGGGGCGGCACCCCGCTTGATCATTATTTAGTAGATCTGATCCGTTACGATTGCTCCTTGTTCTACAAGGATTAGTTTAATATCTCGCAATAGTTAGGCCTTACAAAGGGGGAGGATCCGGTGGCACGTAGGGTGGCGTTCGCAAGTCCTAAACAGGATGTTCCTAGGATCAACTTCATGTTGGTTTTTTGGCCTTGTTTAGGATCGGCTTACGAGCACCGTGCGTGGCCGCAAGGCCCAACCTGGAGTAGGATGATCCGATTATGCGGTGAAAACCCTAAATCGTCGTAGATCTCATTAGCTTCATCTTGATCAAGCAGGACCACCAAGTATTCGTGCACCCCGTACGGATCATGGGTGGATCGGCTCTTTGAGCCGATTCACGAGATAACCTCGAGAGCCGATCGAGGCTCGTATTTAACGTTTACATGTATGCCCCGCAGAAACTAAGCGAGGCATCCTCATCACCTTCCCGGCCGGTATAGGTCGGTGGCACGCCTCGCACTTCGCAACGCCGCGTGTGACCGAAGAGCATTGCGGGCCGTCGCTCGGAGGGGTCTCGACCAGCCGCAGCTCTAGGCTCTTCCCGGCTCTACGGTGTTGACAAGGCCGCTGCCCGCCGGTGGGTTTTGGCGGTCAACACATTTCGGCACGCCGGTGGGACAATCGTCTACATCAACCACATCGCCATCTACATCCGAGATGGCGGACGGCACGCCGACCACCTACGGGGATCCGCCCGACGAGCTCAAGAAGCAATACAACGAGATCAAGGCTACCCTCGAAGCCGACCTCATCGGCTCTTTTCAGAGAACCCGTTCCGGTGGCATCAGATGGAAGGGGTTCTCACCGCAAGGTGCGCTCGATGGGATAGACCTCTCAACCCCGTCGGAGGAACGCACCGTGGGTCCGCGGCGGGAGATCAACTACCCGGTGGCTCACTCGCTACACCGCCACTCCGAGAACTTGGTCAACGTGTTGGAGCGTGTCGCTCCGCGCGTGATCCAGGAGATCATGAGCCACCGCACTCGCCGTCGGGACCAGCTCTCGGACGCATCAAGGAGAGTTGCCATTCCAGGTCCCGTCCACCGCTGCCATTTGCGTTGGCAGCACCACTGAAGTGCCGACTACACCGGCATTCCTCGTCTACGGGATTGGTGGCGACCCTAGTGACTACCAGTTCTTAATGGAGGCGCCTAAGGAGATCCCTCATGGATACGCGTGCATGTATGTGCCGGATTGTGGTGACTGGGCACTCACAAACCAGGCCACAACATCGGGGACTCCGGCGAAGACAGGAGGAAAGTCGGCGACAGAGCAGACGTGGCTAACTAAATACGCCACGCCGACGAAACTCCCGAGCCCGGCTCCCGCAGATGGCTCGTAGCTGGAAAAGCAAACATGGCAGGCCAAGTACGCCACCCCGGCGAACCTTCGTGAGTGCAACTCCTACGGCCAGCACAGCGGATCGGATCAGTACCATACCGAGAGACCAATTCGGCATGATGCCGAAAAGAAGGGCGATCGGCTATTCCAAGCCGTACCCCGACGATTACGAGATGATCCCGCTGCCACCTAAATATCGGCTCCCCGACTTCTCCAAATTCAGTGGATCAGATGGCTCCAGCTCCATCGAGCACATCAGCCCGATATTTGGCTCAACTAGGACCGGCTTCGGTGTCGGATCAGCTACGCGTGAGGCTTTTTCACAGTCCCTCACGGGATCGGCTTTTGGATGGTACACCTCCTTGCCGGCAAACTCCATCCAAACTTGGAAGCAATTGGAAGAACAGTTCCATATGCAACACCATTCGAAGCTTCCGAGTCCGGCATTGCCGATCTAGCACAACTACGTCGAAGCGCGGGAAACGGTGACGGAATACATCCAGCCGCTTCAGGAATCTTAGGAATCGATGTTATTCGGTTCGTATAACCGAAAAGGAAGCGGTCGAGTTGGCGTAGCAGTGCCTTGCAACACAGCTCAAGGACATGGCCTCCCAAGCGGATTATCCTCGCCGGCGCACATGGTTCAGAAACTATCCGCATATGAACAGCGCCACCCCGACTCGTACCAAGACAAGTTCAAGCGTGCGGTAGTTATGGTCGATACGAGAGGAAGATGAAGTGCCTGCGGAGGCCAAGAGATAGCAGTGGGCGAGTGGACACAGGGGGGACCCCGTGGCTCGCAAGTGGGTGAAGCCACCGGTGGCCGCCTGTGGGATTTGATTTTGATGTGACCAAGATCGAACAAATCTTCGACCTCCCGCTCAAGGAGAAACAGCTTGACGATTCCCGAAGGTCTCAAATTCCCCTCGGCGAAAGAGCTAAACGGAAAGCCGTACGCAAATTCCACAACTCGCTTTCCCATGCCACCAACGACCGCCGGGTGTGGCGTCGGCACATCCAAGCGGCGATAGAGAAGGGGCGACTAATTTTCAACCAGCACGCCATGAAGGTCGACACCCAACCCTTCCCCGCCGTTAACATGGTAGAAATCACCTACCCCGAAGGTTGCCAGCCGGGTCCCTCGTTCGAGCATCAACATGGTAGGACCTGGAAACCACTCCGGCAAAGATGGAGATGAGGGCAGCTGCTCTCATAGCAAGGATACGAGAGGAGGCCGCTCCATGCGATCGGCTCCGTCATGATGGCAAGCGCTATGTCACGAGAGGAGAGGTGAAGAATATAAGATATCAGCGACCCCTCTCTGATCACCTCCTCAACAAATATGTGAGTCAGTATGACCAACGCCGACGGCACAATTACGATGATAGAGGAGATCGCCTGGCTAGAGAAGCCAGAAGATATCGTCGGCAGGATCACGATGAGGAGGAGCACGAGCGCTGTGCCACGGAAGCATCAAGGGAGCAAGATGACAACGCCAGGCATTGGGACTGCCCCTTCTTCAGACACTGCTGGGATTCGGGAATGAGCCGATTGCCTACAATCGGCAATTGCCCGTAATGCAATCGGAAGAAGAAGGAGGCAGCCAACGTGTCCGTGTTCGAGCGCCTAGGGCCTCTCCCGCCACAAAGCAAACGCGCTGAGTCACCTCGTTGGGCAGATCTTGAAGATTCAGAAGACGAGGGAGAAGTGGAAGAAGATAGGTACCACCGGCCAAGGTGGTGCCCTGACGGACTCAGCCGTTCCCAGAAGCGCAGGGTTCAGCGATTGCGCGGCCTGGAGGAAGCCGAAAGGTTGTACCTGCATACGCTAAGGAAGGCACGGCCCGATCTGGCGGCAAAGGTTCAGCGAACCCTGGATGAAGAGGGTCGTCCACGGAAAATGGAGTGGCGCCCTAAACAGAGGAAAGCCGATGATGAGACATCGGCCGGCACAAACATGGTACTCGTCTTGCCGACGGAGCGTAGCGTTCCACGACTCTACGGAGCACTCAAGGTGGACGACGAGCAAGCGCATCAAGTCGGAGGTTGGGTTGGTTTTATCCAGCTCGACCGGGTAGCAAGATCAAACCAATGAGCAAACCAGGAGAGGCTGATCCTTGTGATCGGCCCCAAAAAATTTATGAAGGGAACTTACAAAACCTTCAACGAGCAAGCAACGTGGAGGCCGATTCCAAGCAATCGGCCAAAATTATCCTCACCTACCTTTCCGCCCGGGTTCAACATGTTATCCAACGGAGCCGATACCACCAATTTTCTTGGCGGAGATCGGCTGGGGGGGCACCCAGGTATATGAAAATATGAGGATATGCAACAGAAGCATCTCAGCTTTTGTTGATGGGTATTGGAATATGGGGGCCGATGCACAGGTCGGCCGTAAAAATAAAAGTGAAAATTCAAAAAATTTCGAACATAGCCGATGATATAACAGCCGATGCGTGACCATCGACTCAAGGGAGATTTCTTCAAGAACAATGTCAGGAGCAGCATGGGCGTGCGGATCAGGTCAAGGATGGATTGCATCAGGTCCATCAAAGGAAAGGAGCCGATCTGGCCGGCAAACCGAAGAAACTCGGGGGCAGCTCACCTTGAGGGCTCTCTGCTTTGGGAAGCCGATTTATGTTTAATCGGCTAGCTCGGCATAAGGAGCTCCCTCAGACATGATCGAGCCTAGGTCCATACAGCTCTGTTCTTGCCTCGGCTAAGACTCGGGGGGCAACAAGCTTGGAAGATGCCCTGTTTTTAAGAGCCGATTAGAATCACCTCGGCTATGGCTGCATCATGGTCGTCTCAGGGAGGAACTGGGAAGGAAAAGCCGTCGTCTAGTACGGGGCTTGGACTCGTGCCGTTGCTGCAAGAAAAGGAAAGAAGTCCGACACGTTGCTATCGGTCTTAGCATAACAAACAGAGGGGATGAAATTGGAGCGATTAAAGGATGGATGGAAAGAACAATTTCATTAATTCCAAGGAGCGGCTTTACAAGAAAGAGCCGATGGCTCTCAAAAGAAGGATCTGGTGCCTAGTGCACTGCTACTACTAGTCCTATACTACTAGTCGTCGCTGTCTTCGTCATCGCCGCCGTCGACGTCGTCGGCGCTGCTCCCGAGGAGCTCCTCGTCGCTGCTGCCCCGGCCCTTGGCCGGAGCCTCTTCCTCCTCGTCATCATCATCATCCTCGCTGTCCGCCCAGGAGCGGAAGCGCTTGGTCGGCGGATACCCGATGGAGGAGGAGGAGTCATCCTCCTCCTCTTCCTCTTCGTCATCATCTTCGTCCTCGCTGTCCGCCCACATGTGGGGGCGCTTCTTCGGCGGGAGCTTGGCGGAGGGGAGGCCTTGGCCTTCGCTGCTTCTCCTTCTTTCTCCTTGTCGGAGGAGAAGGGATTCCCTGCGGGGTGGAGGTTGTCCTCGTTCTTCTTCTTCGGCGAAGATTGGGGGAAGAGTTTTGAGAAGGAAGAGGAAGAGGAAGACATCGCTACGGGAGGAGAGGGTTTTTTGGTGCCGATAGCTGGGATGGAATAGAGGATAAAGAGAGCTAACCGAGTCGGCACGGTTAAATAATGAGAAATCCGGTGAAGGTTTAATGCCATTACAGCTTCCAAGGGATCGATGCTAAGGTCTGTCGAATTTTTAGAGAAGCCGAGGAGACAGGGCATAATGATGACGGATCGTTGTAACGGCTCTGCTCTGCCACGACATGACCCTTCGAAGGGAAAGCATAATGATTTTGGAACTGTTATTTCCAAAACCAGGGGGGCATGTGTTATCACCGGATTTTGGCTAAATCAGGAGGTGGGCCGCGATCAAGATGGGCTTGGAAGATTACATATGGAAGAACTACGAAGCGGCCTTGCACGGAGAATTTGGGCTAGTTAGCCCGTGTATCTTAATATAATAGATTGTGTATCGGTTTAGAAGTTAGAGTTTATCTCGTGCACGGTTTAGTGCACGCCCACATTAGAAAGTCCCCTGGACTATAAATATGTACCTAGGGTTTATGAAATAAACAACAACTCACGTTCAACCCCAAAACAAACCAATCTCGGCGCATCGCCAACTCCTTCGTCTCGAGGGTTTCTATCAGGTAAGCGACATGCTTGCCTAGATCGCATCTTGCGATCTAGGCAGCACAAGCCCCACGTTGTTCATGCGTTGCTCGTATCGAAGCGTTTTTGATGGCGAGCAACGTAGTTATCATTAGATGTGTTAGGGTTAGCATTGTTCTTCGTTTAAGCATGCTTACGTAGTGCAACCCTTGCATATCTAGCCGCCCTCACGCCTATCTCAGGTGTGGGGCGGCACCCGCTTGGTCATTATTTAGTAGATCTGATCCGTTACGATTGCTCCTTGTTCTACAAGGATTAGTTTAATATCCGCAATAGTTAGGCCTTACAAAGGGGGAGGATCCGGTGGCACGTAGGGTGGCGTTCGCAAGTCCTAAACAGGATGTTCCTAGGATCAACTTCATGTTGGTTTTTTGGCCTTGTTTAGGATCGGCTTACGAGCACCGTGCGTGGCCGCAAGGCCCAACTCCGGAGTAGGATGATCCGATTATGCGGTGAAAACCCTAAATCGTCGTAGATCTCATTAGCTTCATCTTGATCAAGCAGGACCACCAAGTATTCGTGCACCCCGTACGGATCATGGGTGGATCGGCTCTTTGAGCCGATTCACGGGATAACCCGAGAGCCGATCGAGGCTCGTATTTAACGTTTACATGTATGCCCTGCGGGAAACTAAGCGAGGCATCCTCATCACCTTCCCGGCCGGGTATAGGTCAGGTGGCACGCCCTTGCACTTCGCAACGCCGCGTGTGACCAGAAGAGCATTGCGGGCCGTCGCTCGGAGGGGTCTCAGCCAGCCGCAGCTCTAGGCTCTTCCCGGCTCTACGGTGTTGACAAGGCCGCTGCCCGCCGGTGGGTTTTGGCAGTCAACAGCATATCACCTCCATTAAAAAAACCAAGCACTGCAGCACATAGCTCCGGACCAACTAGTTCCCAGTGTCGTTGATAAAAACCGGCAGTGAAACCATCAACACATGGTGCCTTTGAGGGATGCATTTGAAAAAGAGCCTTCTTGACCTCCTCTTTTGTAAATTCAGCATCCATAATAGTCTTGTCCTCTTGCACCACCTTCTCATTTACTAAATCAAGAAGCCCCTGCATTTCAGGAGCTCCCTCCGAGGTATACAGGTTCTTGTAGAAACCATGAACCTCCTCTTTGATCTCTTCAACATCATCACACCAAGATCCATCCTCACGCTGGAGGGTAGAGATTATTGAATTCATTCTTTTACGCTGAGAAGCAACCACATGAAAAAAGCAGTATTGCGATCACCTGACTTAAGCCAGTTGACACTGGATCTTTGTTTAATCCAAATTTATTCTTGAATAAGAACCTCGTTGATGCTCTCCATGATCCGTTTCTCTTATAAAGATGGTCCACGACCCACAGAAATCCTCCGTACCCGGTCTAGCTCCCTTCTCAAATTACTTAGTTTCTTTTTGAAATCTCCAAAGGTTGCTGTACCCCAGGACGACAGACCACTATGCAAACTTGCAAGTGTTTTTGAAAACCCCTTCAGGCCGACTCCTCTTTCAGCTTTCTGCCAAAGGTCCACTACCACTATATCATAATCACCATGGGTTTGCCAGACGTTTTCATATTTAAAGGCTTTCCTTCCCAAGGGTCGATGACTGATGTGCTTCTTTAACTCAGTATGGATCATACAATGATCAGAGTGAACTACACTTATATGCTTAACTTTAACAACCTGGAACATATTCAGAAGAGCCGCATTGCCAAATGCACGATCAATTCTTGCCTTGACATTAGCACTCCCCTCCTGTCTATTATCCCACATATTTGGCAGGCCCGAAAAACCAACATCTTGTAGACCACAATCCTCGGTTACTTCTCTGAACGCCCTCATCTGCCATTCTTCCCTGTCATGCTCACTGAAATGCTTAGAGCTATACAATGTTTCATTAAAATCACCACTACACAGCCACGGAAGATCTCGAAGCTGGTGTAACCTCCTTATCAAAGTCCACGAAAGGTGTCTGTTCTCCCTGCGAGATTCTCCATAAAAAACCTGTGAAGCGCCAAGGGGGAACCGAGCCCATCACTATCCACTGCAAATCCTCCAGAAAAACCGAAGGTGCTAATTAACTTTTTAGTCCTCTCACCAGAAATCTTTGTCTCCATAACAAAGAGCAAAGTGGGATCAAATTGCTTCACGAAACCACGAAGCTCACGAACTGCAGGTTGGTTCCCAAGTCCCCTGCAGTTCGCACTAATGCAATTCATTAATCCTGGCGGGGCTGGTTCTCAGCCGCCGCCAAAATATATATCAGTGTCGGATTGCTGTTCCTCACTTTCTCCGGTGCCCTTAGCTCTCTTTGCTGGGATGCTAATACCAGTAACCTTGCTTGGAGAATTCACTATAGCATTTCTTTATTGCCCCGCTGGATCATCTTCAAACATGACCACATCATTTGGGCCCTTGATAACAGGAAAAGCCAAATCCAGCGGCACTTTAGGAGTCTCCCTTCTCTTGTACACTTGGGTACCCCCACCCCGGGTTCCACCCGTAGCCCTAAAATTAAACTTGGAGACCACATCCTTCACATGGCTAGTAGAAGGGTCAAAACGCCGGCCTGGGCTAGTTCCATTACCTTTGCCAGCTCCATCATGCTGGTCCTTAGAGTCACCCTCACGACCTCGAGGATACTTCTTTGTGTCATCTCTGGTCCTTGCCTGCTGCCATTGAGGTTCTTGCTTCCACGGCTCCTGGTAGCGCAACGAAGCATCATACGGACACTTACCCTCCTCATCTCTTTCAGCAGGAGTTGGACAGAAGTTTTCAGAGTGGCCAACTATCCCACATGAGAAAAAGAAATACGGCAGTCGCTCATAAGTTATGGAGTACCACTCAACCGTCTTCCTTTTTTTTTGATTCAATTGGGAATCCTCTCATTAAAGGTTCATCCAGATCAATCCAAACTCTAGCTCTCAGACTCTACCCCCAACCAGAGCTAGAACCATTGTCCTGCAGGTCCAGCTTGATAAACTCGCCAACCTGATCTGCAATAGCTTTTCCACGTTCTTCATTATCCAGTTAAAAGGCAAATCATCACATCTGAACCACATCGGAAGCCTCTTGAATTTGATCTCCGATGGCTTCATAATCACGTCGAAATCATCTAGGACAACTGCATGTTTAGATACTGTCCATGGTGCCCCCTCCCAAATGCGCTTCCGATCTCTATCAAACTCCATACTAGCTAGGAAAACATTGTCGCCCTTAGCTGTGAATTTCAAACCGCTAGGGTTTCCCCATTGTGGGCGCAGAGCACTATCAATCGTCTGGATGTGGAATTTTTTGGATGGTAGAACTTTGCCCATCACTGCAAACTTCACTGGATTCTCTCCATCCTCCTTCTCATCCTCCATCACCAAGATCTTCTTCTCCCTGGCGGTAAGACCGAGTCTGGCGAGTTTTGAAGTGACCCCCCTGGATCACCGTTTCCCCGCCTCCATCCGTCCCCATGCTTGCACCCGCCTCTGGCCTTGAGTCCGCCATGGCAGAACCCGCGAAGAGGCGACCCCAACCCTGGAACAGATCCCCGACGAGCCCTCTGCAGGAGTCCCGATCTCCCCTGGTCGTCTCCAAGACACAAGTCGCCTCCAAAGACGCCCAGATGCGTCGCCAGAGCCCCTAAACCTAGAAAAACGGTTCGGGCTTTTTTCATATACATCACGAGAAACAGTATGCTTCTTGCTAAAGGAATTTCGTTGGTCCTCTTTGGTGTGCGGCCTCTTAGGTTGAAAGGAATTTCATAAAAAATTGGATGGTTCAAAGAGTGGCAGTGAAACAGTTTGCTCCTTGCTGAAGTGGTGTGTGGCATCTGGTTGAAAGGAATTTCATAGAAATTTGGAAGATTCAAAGAGTGACAGTCAAAGAAATCCCACTTCAGCATCGCTCAATCATCATTATATTTATTTCTGCATCTCCAACATCCCACTAGAGCTTCAAGAAAGAAATCCCACTTCTCATCGTTGTTAGTTGATCCTGCTGTTCGTAATGCATGCATGGTCCATTGGTCCTCCTGTGTGCTGTGTGCACGACTGCACGTCAAGTGGCGCTAAAAAATCATGTGAATTCAGGTATCGGTCTTAGTCACCTAGGCGGTCAACTATATCTTAGCTGACTGTAGATTATGATTACTATTACTCTTACCAGTATTTGGATGGTTGGCACTATTTGATTTTACTAGGTAGCGTATAACAACGCAATTTTAGCTGGTATAGGCAATACAAAATTCACCATACTTACGGACAATCTATTATGGCTGGAAGATTATTTTGAATTTGCCATTTTCCTGATTTTAGTAATGCATGAAAAAGAAAAGGTCTCAACAAGAGCTATTCCGGTGGAGATACCAGACTAACTCTTGGTAAAATGTGAATCAACTTAGTTTTCAATCGAATGACGTCAAGTCATTTTTTCTAGCTGCAACCTCATTTTCTATAGCCTTCCTTACAATGCTCTCGTTACTTGGACCATTTGGAAGGAGCGAAATGCTACAGTCTTTAACTATAAGTCTGTCCCCTCCTACCATCCTCCTTGACATCATTGAAGTCGAGGCTAAACTTTGGGTAGCCGCGGGAGCAAAGTGCTTGAGTTTGTAATAACGGGAGAGTAATCCTTTTGTTTTTATTTGGTCCGAAACTTTGTCTTGTCAAGACACTTTTTCCTTAATTAATGAATGTTGACAAATCTTTTGCCCCCACTTTCAGAAAAAAGAAACCTCTTGCAACTCATATAAGTTGTAGGCATGCGATAAGGCGCACTCGCGTCAGGGTCAGGGGAGTGTTCGAGTCCCTTGTAATCGGGGAAAAGAAAAAGCTGAACATGGAACAATACTTGACACGCCTTTTGCGTGGTTCAGCTAACCTGATATCGCCACTGTCCTTACGTCTAGTGCGTAGGCACGGTAGGAGCTCCAATGAGCACGGGAGCGTTATGGGTGACTATTTTGCTACCTAGCGCTGACTGCTGTAAGAGCATGTCCACTCGTCTTCCCGACGAGGTCCCGAGCGACGTTTTTTCCATCTGGATGGCGAAATTCGGTCCAGTCGCACCCCCGGTTCCTCGTTTTCGTCCGGATCTGGCCCTTCATCCATCCGGCGAGCCCATGCCATCCCCGGTCCCCCGGGGATCTATCAGGGACTCCGGACGAGTGAAAATCGGGGAAGGGCCCGATCTGTCGGCGACTCGACACACGAACCCCACTGCCACCTCGCTCAAAATCTCCCCCACCCCTCGTATCTCTCTCGCCGCCGGCACCACCCCGCCGGCTTGTTGCCCAGATTCCGCCGTTCCTCCTTCTCCACCTGCCTATATTCCGCCGTCTTTCGACGAAGGCCTATCTGGCTGCTCCTCCGCCGGCCTGTTTTCCGACTTTGGCCTACTCCTCGTCGCTCGCGGCTCGGGTTGCCTCGACCACGCCCGTCAGGTGTTCGTCCATTTGCCTCGCCGGCCATGGACTTGGACGAAGAGGATGAGCAGTTGTTCATCGAGCTTATGCGAGAAGTGTAGGGATTCGTAGCATAGAAAACAAAAAATTTCCTACCGCGAGAACACAATCCAAGCCAAGATGCAATCTAGAAGATGGGAGCAACGAGGGGATGAACGAGACTAAGCCTTGAAGATTTCCAAAGCCTACAAGAGGAGGCTCTCGTTGCTGCGGTAGACGATCACTTGCCGCTTTCAAAAGCGCGTAGAAGATCTTGACGGTGTCACAATCGGGCAGCACCTCCGTACTCGGTCACACGTACGGTGTTGATGACGACGTCCTTCTCCCCGTTCCAGCGGGCAGCGTAAGTAGTAGATCCTCCTCGGAATCCCGACAGCACGACGGCGTGGTGGCGGTGGTGGTGGAGAACTCCGGCAGGGCTTCGCCTAAGCGTATGCGGGAGAAGTGGTGGAGGAGGAGAGGCTAGGGTTTG